>NC_133340.1:16474935-16774935 GCF_030506205.2 Paramisgurnus dabryanus
GCTTACACGCCAGTGAAATATCAGAGTGAAGTGTTGAAATGAGAAATTATTTTACCACACTGTGTGACTTTGAGGAGAGTGTGGTTGTAATCACTCAGATAGTTATTGAGGAACATCACCATGGGGAACTCTGCAAACACGAAACTCAGCTGCAGAGACAGAGAGAAATAGAGTAAGAATAAGAAACTAATCTATAAATAACTATGTGTGTTATGGGTTCATACATATGTGTGTATGAACCCACATATCATATAAATTTGACACAAACACATACGCAGCTGTGAATGTATAAAAATACTTCTGTTTTAACTCTTTCCCCACCCGGAATTTTTCATGATTTTCACAAAAGTTTAATGCCTCCTCCCAGGAAATGCTCTTCTTTAAATAAACAAACAATATATCAAATAGAACAGACCCTCTGCTTTCAAAAAAAAGTTATCTTTATATAACCTATCAAATATGGGTAGGTTTCTTCAAAAAAACACAAAATTTTGAGCAAAAAGCTGAGATCAGAAATTTTTGTGAATGACTTTTGATAGAGATCAGATGCAGAGCGATCCTCAAAACCTAGACGGACATGCAGCTGTTTGCCCTAGGGCGATACTTCAGGTTTTATAAGTTGCGAGATAACTATCAATGGCGGGGAAAGAGTTAATGGCAAATGTAAAAACTTACATGACCAATTATTTGAATAATTATTGCAGCCTTGAGTACTTCAAACCCTTGAGACAACGCTTGTAACTGCTCATTATAACTTACATGGAAAAAGATGTAGAAGACAGATTGAAAAACGATGATGTAAGAATGAAAGGCTCCTTTAGGGGGCTTCTTCTGTTCCTGGACATGTTCTTCTTTATAGTTCACATACTCGTAGTACTGCTGGGCCATTCTGGTACACAAACACACACACACACACACATACACACACAAGGTGAAAACAAGTAGGCAGTTAGTTGAATTAGTCAAATCTTCTGAGTAAATAGCTGTATACCTGAGTGAATGACTATTACGTATTAAGTACTTAAATGTATTACGTTCTAAAATCTACACAAATTGTGGTATTACGAATCTGAATCTGTTCACCTAAACAATCGCTTTGTTGTTCTTACTTTTGTAAGTCACTTTGGATAAAAGCATCTGCTAAATGGCTAAATGTTAATCTACAGTAAGTGGTTTCTAGTGCTGAGTGCCCTGCCATTAAATATGTTTACATGCTTTTGGTTGAGACAGCAAGAACAGTTTTATCAGTCTACGTTTACAAAAATGTATCATCGTTTTAAATGACACATTTTATTTGATAAAATCTTATGATTGACTCATCTGCAGACAGCAACAAACAATTCGGCCTATCTGGAAGTCACGTTGTTTTGAAAACACACATATTATGTGTGTTAAAGGGACACTGCAACCAAATATCAAAATTACCCCATGATTTACTCAACCTCAAGCAGTCTGAAATACACATGTCCATCATCTTTCAAACGAACCCATTTGGAGTTATTTTAGTAAATGTCCTTGCTTTTCCAAGCTTTGTAACGGTAGAAAACATGGTTCATGGAACAAAAAGTGCATTCATCCTTCATAGAAGTAATCCACATGGCTTCAATGGGTTAATTAAGGTCAAATAACTTCCGGGAACAATGCCATTTTAGACTCGAGCGATTCACAAGAGAGTTTTAGCGTAGTGAGCGTTGGTTGCCATGGTTATGTTGCGCAGTGACTCTTGTGAATCGCATGAGTCCAAGACTGCGTAGTTACCGAAAGCTAGTTATTGTAGTTTAAAATAAGGATATTTATCTTACAAAATCACACCGATTACCCGCAGAAGACCTTTATGGTAAATGGAGAGCATTTATGTAGCGCTTTTAACAGACCTATGGCCATCCAAAGCGCTTTACAATTTGCCTTACATTCACCCATTCACTCACACAATCATACACCGACAGCAGTGTCAGCCATGCAAGGTTTATGAACACCTTGAAGCCGTGTGGATTACTTCTGTAACAGATGGATGCTCTTTTTGGTGTTTCGAAGTCAGAAGTTGTTCCCTCATCCCAGTTTTCTACCATCATGAAGCTTGGAAAAGCAAGGACATTTACTAATATAACTCCAAATGTGTTAGTCTGAAAGATAATGGGCATATGTATATTGTGATGTCACAAGGGGATCTTATTATAATAATACCGCTTCTTAATCTGCCACCTGGTGGATAATAGCGGAAATACGGATTGCCGGAAAAACCTGTCATTGGCAGGGAAGTGTCTTTTTCTTAATTGACAGGATGGCGGGACAATAGTTCAAATGACACACCCCAAAACGGCATATTTATGACCAGTCACGGAACGTGGTGACACAAGTCTGGGCCATTTTGAGTTATATACAGATTCTGAAAGTGCAGTTTCTAAGCTTTCTAACGATGTGTAACACGTGGAAATCTGATAAGATTTGGAGAAGTTGTGGCCATTTGAATATAGGAACTCAGAAATACTCAAACCGAGAAAATTGAGACGAAAGGGACTCTTCTTTCCAACTGAAGGAGACAATAGGGCTCATTTACATCTCATTTAGCTAAGCCATACCCCCTGCAAAGCCTTTTTGAGATACAGATGTTCTAGCATCATATGTAGTATTTTATAACAGAAGTCCAAATGACAACATGCAAAAATAAACAGGACTTTTACCTTTCTGGGGATCACAAGTCGAATCCAGTCTGTTTCAGATGTGTGAATTATCCAACGACCATTTTTGTCCACAAATGTGTATAATCCGTGAAATATAGATGTATAGTCTATTGTTTACATCGGATTTCACATGACCGTCTGGTAATAGAATATAATATACAATCTGAGGACTATTTACATCGTAACATGTAAGGGTATATGAGCTTACACTCCGTTAAACACATGAACCCGCCTTTAAAGTTTGTATTTAAAATAGGGAGGTAGTATAATAGATAATCCAAACAGCGCCGTCGAAAACGTGACGTCCTTTAGAGATGTTACCAATCGCTCGATCGTTCCTCCTTTAGCCAATGACATCATGGAAAATATTGATAGACAAAACATGTAGCCAATTATATAAAGAGTTCAACGATCTCTGTGTAACTTCTGTGTGTTTGGACTCATGCTGCGATGCAAGAACTGACATAGAGATGACGTCAAAGTACCGCGAGAGCGAGTCGAAATTAAACTACTCCGTAAGATTTCTTGAAGAGCTCTCGCGGTACTTTGACGTCATCCGACTGCGGCGCCGCATAAAGTCAGTGACGCGCTGACGTACAATGCGGCTGACTGTTATTTCTCCCGCCTCAGCTTCTTTTATTTTTCTTTTGTTTTGTGCGCCCGAGCTTTACAGTCTGGGGAGACGAACCCTATAAGTTTGAAAAAAAAAAACTTAGCAAACATGTCTGAGGAACAGGGCAGCCGCATCACTACAGTCACGTGACTTCACGCTCGAGCCGGAAGAGAAGACAATGCTGAATAAAGTCGTAATTCTGCTATTTTTGGACCAAACTGTATTTTCGATGCATCAACACAATCTTACTGACCCACTGATGTCACATGGACTACTTTGATGATGTTTTATTACCTTTCTGGACATGGAAACCATACATAGATTTTCAATGGAGGGACAGAAAGCTCTAGGACTAAATCTAAAGTTAAAACATCTTAAACTGTGTTCTGAAGATGAACGGAGGTCTTCCGAGTTTAGAACGACATAAGGGTGAGTCATTACTTACATTATTTTCATTTTTGGGCGAACTATCCTTATTTAGTAGTCACGCTGTTCCCTTTGGGGGCGGAGGCGAAAACACAAGCTTATACAGTATGTAAATATACACACAGACAATGACGTCCCCCGCTGCACGCTAGAATCTCCGGAAAAACAAGCCAATTTTAACCGCAAAATGTACACTTTTAAATATACAAAAACTGCTATCTCAAACATGGAGAGGCTTCTTCGTGATCTCAACTAAAAGATTCTGCAATAAAACGAAAATCACCAATTTTGAAAAAAAAAAACGTTGTTTCTCATTTTCTCGAAACTTGTGCTGCCGACTTGTGTCACTGGTTTCCGTGACAGGTCACATTTTTGCTTGCACCTGCAAGGTGGCAATTTAAACATGCTATAATAAATGATCTGTGGGGTATTTTAAGCTAAAACTTCACATACGTACTCTGGGGACACCACAGATTTATTTTAAATCTTAAAAAAGTCTTGTGAAATGTCCCTTTTAAGGGATTGTTATTTATTAATTAATTTAGTTTGTATATCTATAATGATCTCTACACTGAAGCATTCTCACCTAGTTATGTAGTTTCCCAAGGATGCCCAAAGGGGCACTATGACGACACCGATGGCGACGGCGGATGGTACCAAAGTGTAGTATCGCTCCCAGTAATTAGTCGAAACAAAGAGCGCATAGATTCCGGATGCCAGGAACATCATCCATTTGGTACCAAGAAATCTGAGGAAGAAATTGGCAGATGTATTACAAATGTAATAATTGGCAGTGTTAGATGACCTTTGGTGCCACAAATGCTCATCAGTTGTTATTTGCATAATGAAAAGTAGACAGTAAGTGAAGTAGTGCTGCGAATACTTTCAAAATACATAAATGAATAGAAAAGTAACAAATGATCAGTGTGTTACCTGATGAGCACAGGTGTGTACAGCAGGCCGACAATGGGCGTGACGTTGATGCCCATCAGCATTTTGCTGTCGATATCCTCCAGCCCCAGCGTACCATACTTCACCTCTCTGTAGGTCTCATCATAGTGCAAAATCAACTGCATCTGCAACAGACCTGCAGAAAACAACACCTCATAAAAAACAGACACAACATTTCTCCAACCTCCTTTTGTTTCTGGCATGTTGTGAGATGCCCCACATTTGTCATCTGTTCCTAGCATTCGCAAATGAGACATCTTTGTGTCTGAGCGTGCCAATGAACTTGCTAAAATTACCAGCACCAGTCAAGAACGCCATCCACAATGCCTGTCATACTCGCTGGCGCGGCACAGAACCAGACAGCGTTACCGAGATCGCTGTATTACGACAGCACGACATGAGTAGTCCCACACTGTGTCGCATTTACGGTGGGATCTTTTTATAAAACAGCACGCAGACTTCGAAAAGTATGATGAGGTCACCGGAGGACTGAATCACACGTGTAATGCGTAACAGTGCCGCTGACCCATGTAAACACTGTAAATGATCATTCCTCCGCAACTGGCCCCAAAGACATTCTTCACTACACCCAGCCTTTTTCGTCTGTAGTACTTGCGCTCCTCTTCCTCCTCATCATAGTCAGGATGTGGGCCGAGAAACTCCTCCACCTGCCACAGGAAAAAAAAGAGGAGTTTAAAGCAAAGGTCTCGGACCACACTGACATCTGGGATTTACTAGTTTCCTTTAAAACTCAAAATAAGCAGGGGAGACTCACCAAAACATTGAGAAATGTACATTTAAAAAAATATAATATTATTATAAAAATAAAAAACAGATAATTCCCACTAGTGATCCAATAACAAATAATACTCTTTAGTTATTAGGTAGAAATTGTGAGTAAATGCCTTTAAATACTGTTGTAAGCAATGAGGGGTCTTAATGTCAAAACGTTTAAGAAGACTTTTTGGGTGACCTGTCCCTGTATGTTTCCATCAGGTCCGGGTAGCTGCAGTTGATCGTCCGCAGCAGCAGGGGGCGCGCCGTTCACCTCCTCATCACTGTACACGTTATCTTCAGTGATCACTGCTGCCATCTGGTGACCGCGCTGCTCTACGACCACAGGAGTATGCAGGCAAATCACTCATAAAAATAAAAACATCGAACTTGTACAAAAAGTGGCATCAGTGACAGTAAAGTTGATAAAACTGTAGATAAAGTTAAGCTTTGGCTGTAATGCGTTAAGTGAATGTTACGATATATTACAATACTGCAGTTTCACGCGAACGAAAAAAATACTGTAACGTTACTAGCTCCCATACAATACTTACCATAGCATACTGCAACATATAAAACAGCTTCTAAATACACTATTGTTAATACTATAAAATACTTAAGTATACATAATCAATTGGTACACATCAGTATACACTTGACTTTACTACAGTGTAGTATATTAAAGTATAGCATACAAGCGCATTTTTATCGTGAATTGGTCAAAGAGAAAATACTGCAGGTGTTCGGAAGTAATTCCAGTCGTAATTAAAAATGTGTGCGTGTAATAAAATATGACGAATGAAGCTGTTAAACATTGACTAAGAGCAAATATAGCCCACTCACCTAAACAGAGAGAAACGATAAACCCGCCAAACGCTCCAAAAATGTTTGAAACACGAGATTAAGTCGAGTTAACTTACTAATGAAACACTGATCTTCTAATAGTGCGTGTAAGAATACAAATAAGGAAATGAAAATATCTTAGTTCCTTTTTTCTTAAAGAGATATCACCGCAAAAATGTAGTTCATACGAGCCCAGAAGAGAGTCTGCTTGGATCCCTGCTCAACTGTTTACATTCAATCTTACGAGAAGAGTTTAATAAATCATGCTAACTAAACACTTCGTTTTCATGGTTGCACCTCGTGCTTAGGACATTTAAATGGGTAGTAGTTCACCCAAAAAAATGAAAATGATGTCACTATTTACTCACTCTCATGTTTTTTGAACTGGTCAGAGTCCCATTGACTTCCATAGTATTTTTTCTTGTACAATAGAAGTCAACAGGCCCTCTGATGTTTGGTTACAAACATTCCTAAAAAAAAACATCTTACTTTGTGTCTATCAGAATAAAGAAATTTATACAGGTTTGAAACAACATGAGGGTGAGTAAATGATGATAGAATTTTCATTTTGGGTGAACTATCCCTTTAAGTAGTTTTTAAATACCTCACAAAAAAAAACATTACTGTGTGCATCCTGAGACAAAAACAATGGCACTGATATATTTTAAGATATATGCAAGCTGTTTGCGGTTAAAGGCGGGGTGCATGATTTTTAAAACACTTTGGAAAAGGGAGTCGGGCCGACTACCCAAACACACTTGTAGCCAATCAGCAGTAAGGGGGGTGTCTACTAACCAACATCAGTGCCTGGGTTGCGTATGTATGGGGTCTATCAAAAGAAGGTCCAGATTCTATTGGGGCAGGGGCATGTTTGTTTAAGTGATTTTAAATGTCAACATTCGCTTTCAGAGATCATGCACCCCGCCTTTAAGACAGCTCAAACAAGAATTTTATTGGAAACCACCTCTTTGGAAAGAAGAGCATGTACCATTAGCAATTACAGATTGTCTTCATTGATATGACAAACAACCATTAAAATAGTTTAACTAAAGTTAAGAATAAAAGATGAATGCCAAATATCTCACAGATGCAATGCAATGGCAGAAGTGCAAGTATTTCTGTTGGAATACTGTTGTTTGAACATTGTATTTATTTTATAAGATGCTAGAAGCAATTCTTGTAAATTACTGACTGCAGTTTAATATTTCATGTACATCATAGCATACTACACATTAGTCAAAATAAACATCTAATATGCAAACTTCTGTTGAACACAAAATCAGATGACTCTTAAACAAATGAAAGCGTATGGTACAAAGGTTCAGGGTTCCCACACCTTAGTTAACTTCATATTCAAGGACCTTTCAAGGACTTTCCAGCTCCAATACTCTCAAATTCAAGGACTTAATGTGGGAACACATTTCAAGTCAGAGCAAGGTTACATCGTGTTTCCTTTTTAAGGGGGAACTCGGGCTGCGTCACTGCAGTGACACTTTGGGGACGCTTCCAGGGGCAAGTGCGTCTAAATGCAACCCAACTAAATGCGTATATCAAATTCAACCAATAGTGAGGCTTACGACAAAGACAGGGTAACACGGGAGCCAGGAAGTATATCACTATCTGAAAAATATTGCCAAAGACGGCGTTACAGGGATGCAGGAAGTATGGCAAGGGAGACACAGCTCCTCGTTCCCTTCTCAGGGAACAACAGTTACATCCGTAACCCGAGACCTTTTCATGTGTCAAACACAACTTTGCAAAAAAGCATTTTGGTATGAATCATCATTTGCATATAGAAGATATAAGCATTTAAAGCGAAGTTTATCATGTGCTAGAATGTCTAGAATTTTTATGATATTATCCTACACTACACAGGGAATAATATGGATTTTCCCAAGAAAACTTCATTAAAAAAATAGATTCAAGCACTTTCATTGATAAAGTATGATAATGTATGTATATTTTCAAAAACTTCCCAGGGTCTTGAATTTTTTTCCCCGGATTCACAAACCTTCAAGGATTTCAAGGACCCGTAGGAACCCTGAAGGTTTCTTTAAAAAGTCTCATTTTCCACCTATTTCACAGACAAGGCTTAAAGGTGTAGAGGAGGATTTTCTCGAATTTTAGAAAAGAACCACTTTCTCCACTTTTTAAAAAAATGCAATTGGGCAACACTCCTGATTGACAACTAAGAGGTCTTGATGATCCACCCGGAAAAAGAAAATCCTCCGCAATACCTTTAAGGTTAGTCCTAGACTGAAACACCCATTTGAGGTCTCTCAACTGAAAATAACGTACAGATCTTAAACTATGCCAGTGCCATTGACTGGTTTTAAGATACACACCAGTAGAGTATTTTTCTAAGGCGTGTTTATAAAAAATGCTTAAACTTTTTAATTTAACTAAGGCCTAGACCTCAGCCAAGCCTTGTCTGTGAAACCAGGCCTTTGGAATAAAGAGCAGCTTAAGGGTCTGGGGCAACATGAGGGTAAGGGACTTATTAAAACGAAAGCAACAAATTTTGAAAAATGCAGTGTCAAAAAGAGGCCCTTTTAGGTTTAGGGACAACAAGATATTGATCACATGTATTTTCTCATGAGCATTAACATGAAAGTTTCAAAAAGAGGAAGAGACGGCTAGAGTCTCAAGATGTATTTTTAAAATTCAACTATTTTTATCTTGACAACGCCTTGTAGAAACGATTGAAACACAACAAACTGATAAAACAGCAAGTGGTGAAGCATTAGCCAAAGAGGTAAATAATGACAGACTTTTTATTTTGGGGGTAACCTATTCTCTACATTGTCTTCAATAACATATACTAAAAACAGTTTCATTTTGTAATCCAGTCAGGGTATGTTTTTGCAAAATGAAAATTTAGAATATTAGAAATACAATATTAACATAAAAAACATCCACAAAAACAGCAATGACAGGGACGCACAAGTTCACAAATCCTCATAAATCACCCCACACAGATAAATGTTGTTTATGCCAACAAACTGCAGATTCCATTGCAGATTTTGGGGTTCTTCCAGAAGTCATCTCAGGTTCTTGCATAAAGTCTGAAATGTTCACCAGTATGTCTCCCGGCGAATCAGTTGTAAGAATGTTATTAATATTATAATACACGTTGACAGGTACATGTCCACAGTGTTCCTTCCCCTAAAACCCCAGACAATCCATGCCTTCAATATTCACTACTGGACTATACCGTGCTTAACTGGTGCCAGCAGCGGCCTTTCTCATCGACTCCTCATCTTGTACCGAGAGCTCAGTAAGTTTCCGGCCAAGTCTCTCATGCAAGTCCAAGTATTTGGCGACACAGCGGTCCAAACATACAGCCTCCCCCTTTGAAAGTTCTGCTTCCTTGTAGTGTGGTGGAACGCATTTCCTGTGACATGCATTGGTCATGCTGTGGGGGGGGGGCATAAAACATGTAAAGTTTAGAAAAGATGATCATGATTTTTTATTAACTAAATCTCTTTCCTCAAGACTTAAGTTGTTTATAGGTTTTATAAAATATAAAATAAATAATGCATTAGTATTAGTAGTATGTGGGTGGGTGATGATATAATTTGGTGTCCAAAGAAAAAAAATCTGCTTTGTTATTATAATGTAATTTTTAATTCAATTATTAATCTGGTACCCAGTGTCCGAATTAAATTCTGTTACTGTCAAACTTGTTATCAAGGTAGAGGTACAATCGTTTTGAGACATGTACGGGTACAAAAGATGTACAGGGACTATGGTAAATGGTGGGGACGACAAGGACACAACTGCAAGTCATGGCTAACGTAAGGATAACCCTAGGGTACACTACACGCGGTGTGTTGCAAAATGCATTGAATTTCATGCTAAAACTCGTGCTATTTTTTACCAATTCACCAATTTTGATCAAGGCCCACCCTATTGTTTAAATTATAATGAGATGCTATAAGCAGTAGATCTCGTCCTTACGCCACTGAGTGCAGTAAAATCTAATATCAACATAATATACCGAGTTTAAATACAAAATTGATATGCAAATGTAATGAATTATGGATGATAGCATTGTGTTGAAAATACATGAAGGGAATCATATTCTTCATACCGGTTATACATGTCAGCCATCATTTCAACCTCCAGCTCCGCGGCGAGCTGCTGCGCTTTCATGGGGTCCATGTCTTCAAATAAATGTTTTTTTTTCACCCTCACACAATACCTACAGATCCACTAAACAACCAAAACACACTGACAGCACTGCTTAACCTTCAGCGTCTGTACCTGACCGGAGAAAGAACCCACGTGGATCCTTTCCAGTCTGTGTTGTAATTGCCATTTCCGCTGACAATAAAGTTTTTCTATTCAAAAACCATGTTGACAGCGCACTTGGGTCACCTGCGACGCCATATTGGGAAGGGCAAGGACGCGGTTTTGGTGAAGATAAACACAATTATATTTATATTTATTGATTTAACTGATCTACGATCTACTTCGAGTACTAAAACATTGCGTTATTTAAATGTATAATATAATAGTACTTATCAATTAGTGTCAAAAGGATTTATGAAAACTCACCGAAGTCATGAAGCACCGATTTAGCTTATTTTTCTTGTTTAATAATACAAGTCTTTGGCCGTCCCATTGTATTGTGGACCGTTATATTAACAGATATACCAATTATATTATTAAATTATATAATACTTTTCCGCCTCCAAAAAGCATAAGCAAAGATGGCGCATTTTTGTAGGCCAAACCGGAAGTAATTTTTTAGTTTTTTGGATGATCGCAAAAACAATCTCTGTGTTTAACAAAAGTTTATATGACACTTACACGTTTTGTCCAACAAGATAGTCCTTACAGATGAACGCAACTCCTATGAATTTTGAAGTCAAAATGGCTTTTTATATTTCTAGTAAACGCATTACACTTCAAAACATTTGATTTCATCTGTGAGGATTAACTTTTTGGACAAAACCTGTAAGTGTCAAAAATTTGGTTAAACACCGAGCTTATTTTTTGGGATCCAAATTAATGAGCTTTTTTTGCGAGGGAACCAGCGTCTCGCGCACTTCCGGGTTAGCCTAAAAAATACTTCATCCTTGCAGCACACAAATACACACAACTCAAAAAATAAGTACAAAAAAAATACTCAAAACTGTATATTTTCATCCAATTTCTTGAATTAAAAAATTCAACTCTAAATTAACAATTCTAAATTATACAATGATAGCCTGACCTAAATAATTAACCACACATCCAAAAGTATAATATGTATGAACTTTATACATATTCACATGTATATATATGAACTTTATTATTAACATATTAACTTTAACCCTCCACAAGTATAAGACAAGCAAAAAATAAACGTCAAAATGACAAAAACAATTCTTCACATCACATTGTTAGAACTTCTAAAGTGCTAAAGTCTTAAGTATTTAATTATTTCAGTCAGTCTCCTCTCCCGTGACGTCTACCTCCTCTTCTTCAGTAACACTCATTTCAACATCTTGGTCCTGTAGATTCTCAATGGGCAGGTTGTTGATCTGTCCAGCTGCAAACGGCAATAACAAAGCGTCTTTAGGATCCTCCAGAACATCTACTTCAATCACTTCTTCATCCGAGTAGTTGTCATCTTTTAATACCGAGCTGGCCACAGTGGTCTCCACTGTTGAGTGGTCTTCACTGGGTCTGTGAGAGTTTGACCTTTTAGATACCTCATCTTGAGTTCGGACACAGGGAGAATTTCTGCTTATTACTCGTGTGCTGCTCGGTGTCACGCTCTCTATGGAGATTAAACAGATACCGCTAAGTTACAAAGGCAACATGGATTTTTATTCAAATAACCAGCCTGATCTCACGAGAATTCGTACATATTGTACGAGTTGGCTACTTTGTATGAATTCGTACTAAGTTAATCATGCAAAAAAATTACCATATTATTCTTAAAAAAAAAAATACTGAAACCCTCCCACTAACCCCAACATCACTGTGGTCAAGGCAAATCGTACAAAAGTGTACGAATATGGTCGTACAAATTAATACGAACTAGCACTGAAATAACATAATAAGTTGTACGTTTAAAAATCTTACCTGAATTCGATGAATCGTCTGTAGTTCTAGCATTTGCAATGTGTACTGTACTCAAATCCTCTTCTTCCAGAAGGGTCTGTGTATCAATCATTTCAGGAGTGTATGTGTCCCCCTCCACACCAATAACACAACTTTCCCACCCACCCTTAACAGCATTTTCCATAACTATGTCATCATTCCCCCTCCGACCTTCACTTTCTTCATCCTCAATAGTTTCTTTCACCAGTTGAACCACTTTGCATCTACCTAAATTCTCATTATTCTCAAGATAATTATCATCGCATGTTTGAAAGTCTTCATCCCTGTGTCGTGTCACCTCAGATGAAATCTCATTTTCCAAATTTCCTGCTTCCATACCATCGGAATTTTTACAGACACTGGTGTACGCCGTTGTCATATTGTTTCTCTCCATTACTGTTGGTTCGTTTGTAATAGCCATGTTTTCTGTCTCTGTGGGTGACATAGCATGATTAACATCACCATCCATTAATATTATTATGTCCTCAACCTCTAAAGGGTTGACATAAAGTTTAGTGGGTTGGTCTCGAATGTTTTTTTCCATCTCATTTTTTAAACCGCATTGATTTCTTGAGTTCTTCTCAATGGCTGGCCTTTCCTTCTCTTTAACTGAACATTTCACAGTATCTGGCGTATTGCTGTGTGACATCTGTAACCTTACCTGGTTATCCAATGCATCCATCGGGTCCTTATCATTTATCAGCACAAATATCCCCATTTCGTTATCTCCCAAATGACTCTCACTAGCTCCGTCTTGTGCGTTTGATGTTAACTGCTGACCAATCGGCAGAGAACTGTCACTTGGGCAAGTCTGATGGAAAACTTGATCGGTGATACTTGGTGTCTTTTTACTTGAATTTTGCTTTGTCAATTCAAAATTGCCATTTACATCTACCTCCCCCATTTCTGTTGAGTTTTTCTTTTGAGCATTTGATTCTTGTTTGTCATCCTCTTTAAGCACATTGGCCATCTTGATTGTGTTCACTTCACAATCCCCCTGACCCAAACAAGCAGGCACGCTAGTTGATGGTTTGTCCAATTTATTCCCATCATTACATGTCTGCATGATTTTTCTCTTTTTTGGAGGTCTGCCACGACCTCGTTTTACAGTACCCATTGTGATCTGTACTTTGGATACATTATCTTCATGTTCACGTTGTTTACTGGTAGCACTCCGAGTCATACAGACTGGTAAAGAAATCTCATGTCTTCGCTTCACTCCAGCGACTGTTTTTTGGTTTGCATTAGAAGTCCTGGACATTTGGGTATCGGCTCCACGTGAGTTGGAGGTAGCCGGCTTAATGTTTTCATAGTTGGTCTCTAAATCCATCTTGGATAGCCTTGACTGAGCCTGAGACTCATTGGGTAAGCTTTGACACTTCCTGGTTGCTTTACGTCTAACCCTTTGAGTTGCTTTACGTCTTCTGGTCCTTCTCCGCTTAGGAAGCGGACGAATTATATTAGCTTGCTCCACTGGCAAGTCATTTGTTATTATATCATGTTTTTTCAAAACATCAGGGCATGACTGATCTTGTGAACTGTTAGAAAAGTCTGATTGAAGAGGTGTAATTGCAGAAGGCCATTGGGGAAGGTTTTGTTTTTCTGGGTACTGCTTGTGTTGTGATGGTCCAGATGGCTCCTGTGCAGGAACATCACTGTCATCAAGAGGGGAAAGACATCTCAGTTTGAAACCGGCGGTGGTCATATCAAAGTCTGACATTTCATCCGTTTCAGAAAGGTGGGATTTGGGGTCAGGTGTGGCTTTTGTGGTTAACAACAGGTCTTCTACAAGGGGGGCGACGGAGTCTCCCGGCACAGTTTTCAGCTTTGTATCTTTGTTTATGTGGGAAAGTGAAGCATGAAGTTCTTGTCCGGCTGACTGAGTTAAAGGCTCAAGTGTTTGGAGTCTCTCTTGTTTTTGAAAGCTGGAGTACTCAAGCTCTGAAAAAAACAAAGTAAAGTCAGGAAATGAAATCAATGCAGCCAAATGTGACTGGCAGAGCATTACTATATGCAGTTGCAAAGGAATTTAAAATGGCTGCTATCAGAGAAAAATCTTACACAACTTGATGGCGCTGGACAAGTTATGCATAACATGTAATACTTAACAGTCTGTTTAACTCTTGTGGGTTGTTGTTACTCTTTCCCTGCCAGCATTTTTTATGATTTTCACAAAAGTTTAATGCCTCCCAGAAAATGCTCTAATATATATATATATATATATATATATATATATATATATATATATATATATATATATATATATATATATATATATATATATATATATATATATATATATATATATATATATATATATATATATATATATATATATATATATACACATACATACAACATATTAAATGCTTTTTAAAAAAAAGTTTCTCTTTTTATGACCTCTCAAATATGGGTAGAGCAAAAAGCTGAGATAATTCAATTTTAGTGAAGGTCTTTTGAGCGATCCTCAAAACTTAAACGGACATACCGCTGTTTGCTCTAGGGCAGGGGTTCTCAAAGTCCGGACTCCGGTCCGGATCCGGACCCGACGGGAACTTGATCCGGACCCGCGTCCACTTCATATTACAAGTGCATTAATTTCTATGTGATTGATTAAATGTGTGCATTTGCTACTTTACAAATGCATATTAAACTTGTAAACCATTCGTTTAGTTTTTTTTTCTTTGTAGATTTAAGAGTATTCCTGGTCCGAAAATAAAACGAATTATTTAAAAATGTTCTGTGTGACGCTGTAGCCATCACACCCAGATATTATGCACAGCTACTTCATGTACTACGGCTTTTGATCAGTAAGTCCTTATCAATCTGAAATCACTGTTGGTGAGCAACACTTGTCAAACATAATCTTTATACATATTCTTTATTATCATGAAAATACCTGAAGAACAGCAATATAAATATATCCTTAAGACATTTCCTGGAGCTGCGTGTGTCTGGTTCTTTGTCTGCAGCGCATATTAAGTTTATGCCCGAGAGCGCCCCCTGGCTTTTGGATGTAGTGGCATTTCACCGTAATTCATTGAGAAGCATAGCAAGAATCATAAGCCAATTTATAGGCGCACCCCTAATTTAGGTCAGTGTCTCTGCCTACCAACCACACTTTTTTTGCCATGGTTTATGCATTTTTTTTTACTTTAAATGCAAAATACACTTATGTTTTTCCCAAACTATTTGTGTTGATTTTTTATATAAACAAATGATTTACATAAAGTTTTTCCGGACCTATGAAAATGATGAGAATTCTGATTTGGACCTTTGAATGTAAACTTTGAGAACCCCTGCTCTAGGGCATTGGTTCCCAAACTTTTTCAGCGTGCGGCCCCCCCTTGTGTACGGTGCATTCCTTTGCGGCCCCCAAAGAAAACTTGTGACAAAAAACTGTTCTAAAACTCAACATTTTAATTAAAAAAAAAAACATTAAATTATACAAAAAAGTAGTGCTTTTGGTTAGTAGCCTTATTTTTTTTTAGGTTTAATTACACAAAATTCATGATAAATTAATGTATTTCATAAAATATCATAAAACTCGGCCCTCCCTGGCACCATCTCACGGCCCCCAGTTTGAAAACCACTGCTCTAGGGCGATACTTCCGGGTTTTATAAGTTGCGGAAGTGCACCTGGTGGATAATAGCGGTAATGCGGATTGACGAGATAAATTTACTACTCTTTGTGGTTGTTCATGGCCATAAAAAGCAATTTTGTGGCTTTTTATGGCCATGAACAACATGAAAGGGTAGTAAAATATATCAGATACAAAAAATATTCAGATTTTTTCCATAAATCTGTTAATCACCCTCAGTTTTGATCAAAACTACTGAATGTTTACAAAAATTACATAATTTTAACTCTCTAATTGCCAATTTCAAAAATGATGTGACTGATTTGGAGGAAAAACACACAAAATGACCAATTTTCAATATAAAAAGTAATCGAGGACTGAATTTTTCTTAACCTTTTCCAGTCTTAGGCATGTCAAAGATTAGTAAAAACATTGGCTTTGATGCATTTTTAGTTTTTGTGCATAAAATAAATTTTTACAGCCGTTTAATTTAGTGGGGTTTTTTTTGGCCACGAACAACCCGAAAGGGTAGTAAATTTGCCCATGGTATATTGTTGAGTTTTTGAAAAATTTCAAAGCATTTTCTCAAAATATGTGTCAATATAAGATTTGTCTCCAAATATCATTCCATTTGCTGAAACACAGAGAAAGTTGTGGCCAAAAAAGACTCAAAAACCCCAAAATGGCCTCAACAACCCATAAGGGTTAATTCCTTAATCCCATGAATAACCAACAGTAATAGCAAGCACCATTCATAATGCAACCATATGTGAAGAAATTACCTCCATGTCTTTGGCGCTGAAACCTAACCGAGGTTGCCGTCTCACTAAAACCGGATTCTCTGTTTTCTTGCTCAAAGCCTTGCAAAAAACAACTGGAATGTAGAGCAGAGGACTCCGTCCCCCCTGTTTGTTCCTGAAGAGGATCAAGCTGGTTCAGCTGATGCTCATCCAGATTTCTGTCTAATGGCATCAAGGGCAGGATGTTTAATCCCATCATAAACATATCCTCCAAGAGCATTGCGATCTGTTCGTCAGATTCTTCTGCTTGGGGAGCGCCCGAAGATAAAGTTGGTAGATCCAAAAGAGCAGAAACAGAACTGTGATTTGGAGGACGGAGACACTGTTTATCTGAAGACAGATCGGTGGAGGATATAGAGGGTGAAACGGGAAGATCCGTCGGTGGGGTGAGAGTTCCGAGGCTTTGACCAAGAAGTACACCCGATGGGCAGCTCTTAAATCAAATATCAAGATAAAACAAATCACTAAACATTGAATAACATGGGGGTGCGTGATATTTACTAAAAAACTATGCTTCTTATATGACTGAATTATTTTATTAATGGACATCTCACAACCAATTACATGTCTTACCAGGGCTGAAGATCCAAACTCCTTTACTTCATCTGATTCGCTCTCCCCCTCGACGGAAACAAGGAGTCTGCTATCCCAGCAGGTTCCTCTCCTTCTCAGTTTGACCTTTATGTTGAACTGGTCTACTTTGGTCTCTTTTTGTTCAGCATTGGCATTTTTTTGCAAAGTAACATCTTCTAAAAGTTTTCGAAAGTCTTTGCCTGAAACATTTCGACTTCTTTCCATAACTCCATCACGGATTGGTTCGGTTCCTTCAACGTTCAGGAGCTTCATCTGGTTTAGTTGCAAAGTTGGACTTTTTAACTGACCATCTCTCATTTTGCATCTCTGTTTAGCATTTGTTTTATGCTGGTTTGATATCGATGCTTCGGTCGTGTCAGTAAGGGAAGGAACAGTGACATTAAGTTCTCTAGTTGGACTACATTTACCAAATGACAAATCCAACATTGGAGTTACTGGAGCACCAATATTATTTGCATTATAACAAGTACTACTCCGTCCCCCCAAAGGCAATGGCACGCTCACACTTTTCTTGACCTTCACGTTCTCTTCGGTCTGTACACCAGCGTCCTTCTGATATCTCCCAACATCTTCAAGTCTTCGTTCCACCCACACTCTTTTTTTCCCAATGAGGTTTCTAAGGCCAAGCTTGTGGGCAGCAGCCATTACATCCTCATGTTCGCTCTGACTTTCTATTTTCATCTCCCCCGTGTATACGAATCCAACTAGCTTCAGTAAGGCATGAGATCCTACAGCTTCAAGGCTTAGCAGCCGGTTCTTTCCTGCAGGTGGAGCAGGAGATGCGGATAGGACTGCGGAGAAGATGGGACTTAAAGCCGCTAACACGCAGCTGTGAGCTGGAACACAGACACCTGGAGATGTGAAGTGAAAGGAATTTTACACTTTTATAGCTTTTGGGGAAAAGATAATCACAATACAGGCACAGTAAGAGTTAGATAGCTTCTAGTTCTAGTGTCAGATGTTGTGCCCTGATGGCTGAATAGTATAGTTTGTTTTTTCTGGTCTAAGTGAACGATTATTAACTGGAAAGTGTTTAAGTGATGTACCATAAATATGATTGACTTTTTTAAATAAGACTCAGCTTTTACCTTCTGTCTGTAGAAGTGTGTCACAGAAAATGCTTCCCTGCTGCTGTTTCTGGAGTTCACCAAGTAAGAAAGATGCAAAGTCAGGCTGCTGATACTTCCACATGCTGCGAGCTTAACAAATGTAGAAACTTTTTTAAACAAAGTTAAGGCTGTTTTTTAAATTGCATTATTTTGATCCTTTCACATTATAATCAGACTTGTGAACACAGAGAAACAGTGACTAAGTTATAGTTTGACTTCAATGGCACTATTGTTGTTTATTTAATAGCAATAAAACGTACTGTCCGTGCACATGCAGAGTGATAACAAAGATTATAAACTTACTGTTTTTATCCAAAGTGCACGTGGTCACCGTTCATCCCTTGCAGCGCATTTACATCAATCTCCAAAGTCGAATAAAATTCACAAAACCCAAACACGGGAAACCTGTGAGACACGTGACACCCCGTCTCTTAAAATAAACATTTGCGTAAAAACCTCCACAAACGGCATAGAAATCATTTCATACTCAATATTCTTTTAAAATTAATTTAACTTACTTTCCTAAGCCATCCAAACACCTGAACAGATTTAATGCACTTCGATTTAAAGTTAAAATTGTTATCAAAAATGGAGGTTTAACGTAAAGGTAGCCGTTCATGTTCTCCTGGTGCTGCGCAGACCATACGGCGTATGACATCAAAGTACCGCGAGAGTGATTCGAAAGCTCTCTCACGCGGCAGTTTGCTGTAATAATGCGACAGATCTGCGCAGCGACGCATGATGTCGAATACTCCTGCAGTTAGGTGCAGATGCGCGCGTGTGTTTACGCGTTTGTATTATAAAATGCAAATGGACATGTAGTAAACATGTTTGATCACCTATTCCTCTGACAAATACTGAGAATAGCAACAGCAATTTGAAAAAGTTATAGCTTTAAGATATGAACATTTGCATATTGAATCCGTACTTCTATTTTTAAATAATTATTTACAATAAATATATATTTAAAAAATAAAAATGCGAAGTGTTTGTCACCTGGCAATATATTAAGAAAATGCCCTACAGTTGGCTTTGATTTAAATATGCACGTAGAAAAAAACAAAACCGGAATAAAGGATGAAGAAGCTGCATGAGATTCACAAGACAACCGAAAAGATGACTTTTTTGGTCGTTTTATAAAAGAAAATGTTTTGCTTGTTTGTTTGTTTTTATGTATAATTACCTTAAAAGGATAGTTCTACCAAAGTACAATTCTGTCACCATGTTGTTACAAACCTGTATACATTTCTTTGATCTTATGAACACAAAGGAAGATATTTTTAAGGAACGTTTGTAACCAAACCGTTCATGAGCCCCATTCACTTTAATAAATGGAAAAAATAATACCATGGAAGTGAATGGAGCTAACGAACAGTTTGGTTATGAACATTCCTCAAAATATCTTCCTTTGTGTTCATAAGATCAAAGAAATGTATATGGGTTCGTTACAACATGAGACAGTAAATGATGACAGAATTTTCATTTTCAGGTGAACTCTCTTTAAACAAGGCACCTGTCCTCCATTGCTCCCGGGTGCTGCATTGAAAGCTGCCAACTTCTCTCTGTGTGCGCATGCAGAGGTCACATTCCAGGTATGGGTTATCATACACCGGTCATTGGGTCACTTTCACTTCACCAATTTATGAGCCACAGCTTACTTGGTCTAGGTTGTGGCACTTAAAACCAGGGAATAAACTACACAGATCCTTTATTTTTCTGTAGTAGGTCAACTTCAAAAGTGACAGCTTACTCTCCTCCATGCACAAACTCTTGCCTTCATATTAAATCACTAGCATATCAAGGGCACAGATTAAGTTTAAACATTGGGGGGCTGACAGTTCCCAGACAGAACTAACCCTAGTCCCAGACTAAAATGTTTGAGCTGCCATCATTTTAAAACACCTTGGAATTAAATATCTTAACATATATCAGTGCCATTATTTTGTCTCACACTAGTATTGTTTTTGTAAGATATGTTTGTATAAACTACTTAAATGTCTCTAATATATCTAACTAAGACCTAATAATGGATTAATTTAAATCCTGTCTGGGAATCTGCCCTGGGGTGTTTAAAGGCGGGGTGCATGATTTTGGAAAAGGGAATCGTGCTGAGTACCAAAACACACTTGTAGCCAATCAGCAGTAAGGGCGTGTCTACTAACTGACATCGTTGCCTGGGTTGCGTATGTGTGGGGCGGGTCTATCCAAACAAGGTCCAGATTCTATTGGGGTAGGGGCGTGTTTGTTTAGGTGATTTCAAATATCAACATGGGCTTTAAGAGATCATGCACCCCACCTTTAAGTGTCAGTTGTATGTTTTTTATTGTTTAGGCCTAAATACTGGGGAGAGGGTATTTTCTCCATCCTATTTTGTACAATATCTGTACACAGTGAAAGGCACACACATATTTCTTTAAATTGTTTAGCTATAATATTTAATACAGTATATCCACCACATTTCCCAGGAGGTAGGTTGAAAATTGATTGCAGAAGGATTTATCGATTTAAATTTTAAAAAGCTCTACAAATTAAAAACCAGGTGGATGAATATAAAAATATAAAAACTGTAAAAAAAATTCACTATCAGAACCTTGAAAAAAATCACTTTTATTTAAAAAATGTATTGCTAAGTTACACGTTCAATTCATGAGAGAAAGGTGCAATGTTGAAGACCAAAGGTATAGTGTTGAAATAGGAGATAATGAGTTATTTCCATTTTTTAGTGTTGCAGAAAACAAGCATGTCAACTGACAGCACGACACAGAGATTTTTTCCTTTTGTCTTTAATTAAAAGATATAAACCGTAAATGCATTTATTTAAAAAATAAAACTGATTGCATATGCATTCACCCACAACAACCCCAGAAAAACAAACAAAATCAGCCCCAATCATAAAATATAGAAAAGGAAAAGCAAAGACAAAACCAAGAAGAAAAAAAATAATTAAAATTAACAAATATTCTCTGGTATATATAGTTAAATGTGCTTTTATCATCTTTTCTTATCAAGCTAGAATCAAAATCTGTACTCGATGCGATGCATTTGTAATTAAAAGACTCCGTTATCTGCGTCCCTCGACACTGAGCGATCTATTGGTTACTCATATGTATGAACAAACAGGACTCCAACTTCCCAACTCGCATCCACTTAGTCAGCCGAGTTTCCTTTACTAATTGTAGTGTTGTGAAGTATTAAAATTGGCAAATGGGGGATTAAAAATGCATTGGGTAAACCAATAAATTCTTAAAAAAATAAAAAAGACCCCTAGTGCTAGAGTTTCCATTCAGTAAATATCTACAGCAGACTTACTGTGCATTTTAAATATGCAGTCTATGGAACAAGCACTTTACTTATGGTTTGCAGAAGAAAAACAATGCATATACATCTTAAATGTACACTCATTCATTCTCTACACAGACAGGCACTAGATCCAAGAGGCAGAGGGGGGAACTCTTGGAACCCTATAAACGAAAACATTCGCACGACACACAACCTCTTATGACCATTCAACAAGCGAGGCACTCCAAATATGCAGAGTGGATTTGTGAGACACGGTCATATTTACACATTCATTTATATTCAAAGCAATCTAGGTCCACCAGCAGGGCCTCAATTCACAAAGTTTGGAAAAGTAGCGGTACTGATCTAAGATCAGGGCTAAAATTTGACTCCTCAGTCCAGCTCATTCAATCGTGTATTCAGGGGAAAGGACTTACATAAATTACATAACTCTTGAAAAATTTGCATATGGTCCTTGGTTACCACTCAGTGTACACTAAATCTACTCAGTGCCAGTTACAAACCCAATGGAAAAAATTGATCCCAAACGGTTCTCCCACTTTGGAATGCTTTGCGAATTTGCCACCAGATCTACTACCTGCTTTAAGGAACAACAGATAGGGAGGATCTTGAACCACATGGCTGTGTCCTAAAGATCACGACTGTCCTCCGCAACCACTAAAGAACGCTACAGGTTTAAAATCTCCCAATTTAATGATCCCTCTGCCTCTATTAACACTTTCAACAACAACCTCTCCCTAGAGACAGCACACTTTACAAAAAACGCACACATGGACAACCTAAGGAAATTCGAAATGAATATCGAGTGGTCACCTAGTGCTTTTGGAAAACGGTGACCAAAAAATTAAGCCTTATGACCGTCACAATGCGTCGATGAGTCAAACCTAGACTTTCTATGTACAATAATTTCTGCAGGTCGGATGTGACGATGACGCAATTTCGCATCTTATCACCGCAAACCCAAAAAAGCAATATGAAGCAAAAAGAACGGCGTTCTACACTAGTGTTCTAATAGATGCATAAGCAATCCAGAAATAAAGGTCAATGGTTTAAAAGCCGAGTGTGTGACGATAAAGTTTTAGTCCCTAGTGTTTCTCCTAGTCCATAATTTCACAGAAAAGTAGTATGGACCCAATTCAAGAAAGGAATTCTGTAGTGTCCATTGTAAGTAGTGGCTGTTCTCAATCACATTAATCTGAAGAGTAAGAGAAGAGTGGCAACATCAGAATGTTGTAAATTGCAGAAGGGTCATCATTGCAATTAGTGGCTATGGTCCCATAAGTGATGAGATCAGAGGCTCAGCAGGGACAGTAGGCAGGAGTGGAAAACTCACGGCGGGTGATGCACACTATCAGATTTTCTGCGGGGAGAGAAAAGTAAGGATCAAGTATTAGTGTATTCTCACATACAGTTAAAAACAATCAGAAATGATTCATGGGTTCATCATGGATCTGCAATGAGCATTTGTGCACAGAACAAAATGCCTGTTTTGCTGACATTTATCCACGTGTCACTCATGTGACCAAAATGGACACATGGGGTGAGGAAAGCAGTGTTGGGGAGTAAATAACACCATCTCAACTATTGACAATTTTAATACTGTTATTTAAAATTTTTCCAATAATATGGAAGCGGTTTCCCAGACATGCCTTTGTGAAGTACGTTTGTAAAAAAACTATTTAAATATCCTAACATAACTAACGGCTAGTCTTGGATTAATCCAAACCCTGTCTGGGAAACTACCCCATAGTGTGATAAAACACTCGGTTTAATAAATAAATAAAAACCTTGCTTTACAACACAACCAGATATAATGTGGCAATGATGTGCTCCTAAAAATGTTCTCTATTTATTTTATATGACGTCATTACACTGACATTTCTCTGTAAACTTTTCAGATTTACGTGATATGAGAGTTAACAAAAAGTGATTAACAATCTTAATTAGGGATGCACGGATACCACTTTTTTGGAATACGAGTACGAGTACGAGTTCAGTACTTGCCGATACGGAGTACTTAATAAAAAAACAATTTAAATTTACAGGTAACAGCTTTAGTCATATAATTTAACAAAAAAACAAAGGACTAGTTTTCCAGTTTGTTGTAAACTCTGCCTCTTTGGACAACACAAGAGGTATTAACCCCTTACACGCCGCTCAAACATAGACATTTCTCAGACCGTGGTATCGATTCCAGGTATCAGGGGACTTTTAACGAGTACGAGTACTTTAGAAAACGTGGTATCGAGGCCGATACCCGATACCAGTATCGGTGCATCCCTAATCTTAATTTTATTTTTTTAGTGATCTGCCTGGGTGGGATATAACACTGGCTTAACCATAGGGCCCTGGTTAAATGACTAGTCCATTTTCTTAAAAAAAAAAAAAAAAATCCAGATAATTTACTCACCACCATGTCATCCAAAATGTTGATGTCTTTCTTTGTCCAGTCGAGAAGAAATTATGTTTTTTGAGGAAACATTCCAGGATTTTTCTCATTTTAATGGACTTTAATGGACCCCAACACTTAACAATTAACTCCAAACATAACAGTTTCAAAGGACTCTAAACGATCCCAAACGAGGCATAAGGGTCTTATCTAGCGAAACGATTGTCATTTTTGACAAGAAAAATAAAATATGCACTTTTAAACCACAACTTCTCATCTATCTCCGGTCCTGTGATGCGCCAGCACGCCTCACGCAATACGTCATCACGTCAAGAGGTCACAGTTGACGAATGTGAAACTACGCCCTCAGTGTTTACAAGTGTGGAGAAAGAGGACCGTTCCGACGTTTTGTATGTCAAATGATACTAATTAATGTCTCTGTGTCAGTTCATTGTTTAAAATGGTCCGCAAATGTGGGTTCCATATATGTAACACGTGACCTTTCTACGTCACTACGCAATTACGTGAGGTCGCGCTGGCGCTTTCAGGACAGGAGATAGACGAGAAGTTGTGGTTTAAAAGTGCATATTTTTTATTTCTTGTCAAAAATGACAATCGTTTCGCTAGATAAGACCCCTTATGCCTCGTTTGGGATCGTTTAGAGTCCTTTGAAACTCCATTGAGTTAAGTGTTAAGTGTTGGTTTCCACTAAAGTCCATTAAAATTTAAAAAATCCTGGAATGTTTTCCTCAAAAAACAATTTCTTATTGACTGAACAAAGAAAGACATCACATTTTGGACGACATGGTGGTGAGTAAATTATCTGGATTTTTTTTAAGAAAATGGGCTAATCCTTTAAACACGGACGGAATTCACAGAATTAAAGCATAAAAATGGAATTTAAATGGAACGTGGAATGTTACGGAATTCGGCAAAATTAGCATTCAGTCATTTTAAAAACCTATTTTAAAACTCATTTTCAAATGCTAGTTTTTATAGTTTCATTATTCAGCAAATGACACAAATGTGTGAAAATTTTTCCTTTTGTGTAATGTTGGGTCTCATGTAATTTAAAATGAAGGCGTTTTTACCGAACCGACCTGAGAAGACCCGAACTCTCTTGCGTGTGCATCAATGTCCTTTTCAAACCTCTCCTCTGTTTGCCAAGAGCGCTTGCGACATTGTGTGGCTGGTGGAAGGTTAATTTTCGTTGGGACAGACATGTCAGTCAATTTTAAATGTACATTTTAGCAATTACTTTGGTGTCGTCGTGAGATAACAAAGTAAAACAAATGGAGCAGCTCGCCAAATTTCGGAGAGTTTCTTTCTGTCTTACTGCTGCGTGTGGGTCTGCAGAATGCACACGTCAGTGTCGTTTACATTCGGGTCCAGTTGGGTTAAAAAAAATTGCCACTAGTTCGGGTCGGACTCGGGTCTAATTTTCTCGGGTTTGTTTCGGGTTGGTAAACAACTGGATGTTTATCAGAATATTGAAACAAGGCAGTCTTAAAGTGGTCTTGTATGGGTTGAAATCAGACTGAAAATTATTAAATACATGCACATGTATCTGTGAACTTGATGCAAGATACAAATGTATTTTACGATCGATGAGCAAATGTCTTGAGATTTAAATAAGTAAAAATTTAGATAATTTTGGATCAGATTACACTCCTGCGTTTATTAGGGCTGGGCAAAAAAAAAATTCGTGGTCGAATCAAAATCGATTCTCAAAGGCCACAAATCGATTTTTTTATTTATTTATTTATGCAAACATTGAACGGAAGATTAAAGTTAATCTAATAACTAGTCTTCTCCACTAGATGTAACCTTTTTTTGCCTTGCGCGATGTTACCAAGGAGCGAGAGGCTAGCCTGTCATTCATTCATTCATTCAGTGCCTAAAATAGTGGTTTTAGGTGCTTCATCGATGTTGATTTCACCTTCACATAAAAAGTCAGAGGTATGGAAGCATTTTAGATTTCGCAAGCAAGACGATGACGAGTGTTGTGGCTTTTAATTTCTTTTTATTAATTACCCACTTTTAAACTGCTGTTCACCGTTCTTTTTTATAAATATAGTATTTGTATTAAATCTATATTCATTGAGTTGAATCGAATTGGAATTTCAAACCGAGAATCGAATCGATAGCTTGTGAATCGAATCGATCCGGAACATCTGAATCGATACCCAGCCCTAGCGTTTAGCCCGTTCTGTTCATTAGAATTTTGACATTCATTTTGCAGTTTAAGCATTTTATGAGCCAAATACAAACAACTAATAATGAATGAACCAAGTAAATGTCTTTTTTTGTGTGCGAAATTCATTATTGATGTGAATGTTCATATTCAGAGATATATTTGTGAATTCAGTGGTTATATTTTGTATCATATCACAATTTTTGCATGCAATAAAGAGGATGTGCATTCATTCTGTTTTGTTCATATGGATTTTGACACTTTAGTTGTGTGGTTTGCATTGGATCCACCAAGAAAAGCAGTACTGTCATTTATTCAAAATCTCAAGACATTTGTTTGTGGATAGTAAAATACATTTGTAACGTGCATTATGTTCACAGATAAATGTGCATGTATTCGTTATTTTCAGTCTAATTTCAACACATAGTCTTGGGTCTTCGTGACAATAGCCTGCTGCTTTGTGTCAGAAATGTTCATTACAAACTAAAAATGAAAATCACTCACTACTCTTAACTGAACACCTTTTGCAGATGTACATTTAATTCATACAACGAGGACTGTGCAGTGTTTTATTAATATTTAATGCTACGTTTATGTTAAATCATCGATCGTTAACAGAATTTCAAAACTTATATATTTACATTTAATATAAATGCCTAAAAAGATGAGTATAGTCTCATGAATAAAAGAAAAAATCTAAACATTTGGTTTATTGTGAGTAGCATGGATATAGTATATTGCAGTTACCGCAAAATACATTGACCTAAATTTGGGCTCTAACCTTACTTTTTGCACTGGTGTGCTTTTTTCTTAGGTGCACCAGCACAAAAGTTAGTTGCACCCAAATTTTTGACCGCATTACATTTAACACAACAGTTTTACAAAAATCTTTAAGAATTATGCTCAAGCTCAGAATCGATTACCAATGTGGTATCTGGACCAGGGCTTGACATAACTTTGGGAGGTTGATGGCTCCGTGTCAAAGCATTGGTTATGATTTCTTAACGAAAAGTTGTCAATCGGCCTTTTCAGCTTTCTTATTATTCGCGGCTACATCCACGGTTTATCTGATAGGCCAAGGCTACTCACCTCCCTTTGTCTGACTGCAGCGCACATGCATTTCGAAAGTACACACAAAAATATCTGGACCAAGGCCAATCAGAGGCAGGGGTCTGCTCTTCACTATTTCTGATTGGTTTAGACCATGACATGGGCCTAATGTGTGTCTGTTGTTGAAACACAGAGAGAGACTTTTTCCCGAATGGCTGGTCGCACGGATGAAAACACATGTGGGACCAAATGTGTCGCACTACACACTACATACTGTAAAAAGCGCTGTTTAACTTTAAAAATGGGTTAAAACTCAACTACAGTTTGAAAACTTCATATCAGGATTCACAGTTCAGTGGCTTCCCCAACACTGGTAGCGATACAAACATGTGTACCCACATACGCAGAAGAGCAAAACAACAAAAATACCATTAATGAGGGTTAGAACCACAAAGACCAGCACACATACACTTATATACACACGAAGCCCATGCAGAAGGTGGACACACATACCATGCGTGCTCATGCACTGAGTGGGGGGAGGGGGAGTGGCCTAACCATCATAAGTGTCCAACAGAGGCATAGAGCCCCGCCTCTCCCCATACATTCCTCCCTGAGAGTGAAAGAAAGAGAGATCCACAGAGTAAGTGAAAGTGAAAAGCCATTAAACAGTAGGTGAGTAATAAAAAGAAAGGAGTTGGTGTTAGTTAAGTCTGTCAGTAAGTGTAGTGTGCTGAACCGCTAGGAGGAAGTGAGAACAAATTGTTGGTCATGTGTGAACGTGCAAAGGGCGGATGTTCTCTCGAACGTCTGCATCACCTGAGGTGCATCTCGGTCTCGGTCCAAAGTGTCGTCTAAAGTGTTCCTCCGTCCTCTCTGGTCTATCGTAGAATAAGCATCTGGTATCACAGACACAACACAATTCAACTCTCCACTGATCACACATTTTAAATTAGCACAGTGGTTTATGCCCGAAATAGCACAACGGTGCAAAAAAAATGTGCATCAAATGCACGAGGCTAAAAGCATAACCATATTTAAATAAATGCATCTACAGGGTGTTTTACCTGGTCCCATGTCGTTCATAGGAATCATATCTCGATCTCTGTCCTGTTTGCCTCCTAACAAACAAATCCAAATTAAGTCGGTTTACTGTATGTTCAAAACACCTAATAAACAGTTCTGTTTGTTGTGTAAACATTTATAGGGTGCGTCCTCACCCCTGTCTATTAGTGGCAGGGTGCTGTCCTCGTATCCCCCGTTGCTGCGCGTGTTGTTGGGAGGGTTGAGGTTAACCATGAAGTCTGTTTTCTTCCAGCCGTCTTTCTCCAGTGTGCGGCGAAGCTCTTTAAAGCCCCAAACGATCTGCAAGACCAGCCCAGCGCCACGTACTTCCCTATCCGAGCGGTTGCTATAGGAGGAGAACATGGGTGGTTATGATACATACTAAGCATAAAATTAATATATGGGAGTTAAATAGCAGGCAGTATTGATAATAAATGATGTATTGAACTGCACATATTGCACCATACTAAACAGATCTTTAAACAGTAGATCATCACAGTCCCACAATAGGAATGCCGGAAAAAATCTGAGATAGAGACATACCTGTCTTTGTTAATAAGCACAAGTCTCTCGATGCCCTGGGAGCTGCGCAGTGTTTTGGCAGCATCTACGCTGGACCCGATCACCTCCACCATAGTGCTGAGAACAGATACTATGGTTTCCTCCGAGAGCGCGCGAGCGGGTTGACTCTGACCACCACCAGGAAGATTAGCCACCAGGTTAGGCACTGCATGTTTCCCTACGCATGGAAAAATAGGGAATTAAACACAGTAGCAAGTATACGATCATAAATTAAAACAATTTAAATGTATTTATTAATGCAAGATTAAGTACTGCCGTGTACACACCTAGCAGCTCACGATTGCGAGCGTCAATGGCCAGGTTCCTTAGAGCTCCAGACATCGCCCTGACCACTCGATCGTTCCCATGAGACAACAGCTCCGTCATCATTGGCAGACCGTGCTCCTGTCTCATCGTTGCTCGGATGTACCGCCCATACTGAAAGAAAAAAATTAATAAAATGGAGAAATTGATTATAGTTTGTCAAACTACTTTTGCAGCGATTTTTGTGTGAGCATATCAGTGAACACCCCTGACCACTCGGTGAGTTTCACGTCTTTGTAAACAAAAGTTTAATGCATTTTAGAAAGGATTGTTCCTGTGCACCAATAAAGCCATTATAGAGGTGGGAGGTGAAACACACACATGCGAAAATTTTCGGGACAGCATCATATCTCCAAATCTCAGTCAAAACCATTCTATTTCATCATAAACAATCTGAAAACAGGGCTTTAAGTGTAAAATACCGAACTTGTCCTTTAAAGGGCAAGGCCTGAAAGCATGTGAAATGATAAACTTGTGACTATGCAGCACTGGCTTGATCGGGTGCGTAAAATATTTTTAACACATTATTTTCCTCCTTAACTAATGAATCTAATTAACGCATTAAATGAAGAGCCCTAATGAGTATGCAAACGACCAACCACAATAATTCAACATTCACAAAATGTTTGCACGTATACTCACGCTCCAGCGGCCTGCGCAAAGATTCTGCACGGCTCCAGCAGCTGCTTCTAGAACCGATGGGTTCTTGCTCTCTTTTAGGAGTGAAGTGTACACGCGCACCACTTCTGGCTGGAACAGCAACTCAAAACCTTAAGAAACACACAACACAGTTACATTGTTACACAACTAACCCAAATGCTGAGAAAATCAACGATCAGCATACCAATGCAGAGCCAATAGGAAGTCTAATGTACCTTTGGCTGGTGTGGTTCTCTTTGGAATGTCAATCGTATCTGAGGTCCCGTCGTCCTCTTTCTTGCCTGAACACATTAGAGGAAATAAGGAGCAAGTGAAATAGAGAGAAAGTGATAGAGGGACCAATTAAACAGTGATTTAATAGGATTGAAGCTGTTAGATTTGAAAACAGACGTCTGAATAAAACATCCTTTGCACTTTGGACTACAAGATGGTGATTGCTTACATCTCATTTAAAGCATTTTAATAGTGCTTGTTAAGAATTACTAGATAAAAGTCTTTGGACAAAGAAGGTTTTCTTCAGACACAATCGAGACAGAGGCCACATTTATTCCACATGAAGAGTATCCCTGCAGTATGGACGACCTCTTACATAAATATATGACAACACAATAGGAACAAAGTGCAACTAGTTGGTGACACTGTCTATAAATAGGTCTGTGAGGTTACAAGTTTAAATGGGGAAGTGTAAAGTGAAGTGTGTATCTATATGAAGTGAGGTGCTCTGGTGCTCTCTGCTGGTTATATCAAGAAAATCATCAGGATCGCTTTTAAGGGCCACAGTCACAGGGACAAGAAAAATAAATTAAATCAGATTTTAATTATTTCATATTAAATTGATCCTAGAATTAAGCTAATTTGTAGTTTTCAATCCATGTTTGAATAAATATTAAAACAGATTGGAAACCAATTTTGAAAAATAAAGAGACATTAAATTGATAATAAAATTTTTATAATTTACTTAACCTATAGTTTTTCCAAACCTCTATCAATTTCTTTGTTCTGCTGAATAAAAAGAAAGATATTTTGAAGAATGTTTGTAACAAGCAGATCTGGGGCACCATTGACTTCCATAGTTGGAAAAAAGTAATACTATGAAAGTGAATGGTGCCCCAGATGTGTCTTTAAAAAAAAAAAAATCATTATTGGTGTTCAGCAGAACAAAGACTTTTTATACAGGTTTGGAACAACGTGAGGGGAAGTAACGCAAGTTTGGTGAACTATCCCTTAAAGCTTAACCATGTAGAAAAGGCTGTGTTCCACATCAAGCTGTCCGACCAAGATTGTTTCTATTAAAGTTTTAGGATAAGATGTTGCAGGGTGGCATACACAAGTCTCTTTTGGCGCTTTTCCATCGAAATGTTGCCACACGGTTTGGATCGGGTCGGCTTAATGTTGGGGGCTTTTCCATTGGGTGCAGTACGAAGTACCCTTTAATTTTTTTAGTACCACCTCAGTTGGGGTTCCAACCGACCCGAGCTGATACAAAAACATGACGCGAAACACTGTAGATCACTGATTGGTCCGAGAAAATTGTCACTACCAGCATCATCGCTACAATGTAAAAGATTAGCTTTACCTTCGTGCTAGCTTGCGCCATTTCAAGTAAACCTGTTGTCATCTGTGCTCGCTATAAGTTTCCAAACTCCCTTTTAGCGATGAAAAACATCCACAGCTTGAGAATCAGGAACACCATAACAGTTTTTTCCAGACTTGCAGTTTGTGGCATCACATTCGCGACGTGCACGTCCGCACGTATGCAACTTAAATGAGGCTCAGCGGAGCGCATCGACTGACACCACGGGTGTTTGTACAGAAGCTATCACGTGAGACAGAGGTAGTGATAAACGCAATGTGCAAACATCTGTTTGTGGTGGTCATTTTTACTTTTGTGGCGGCATGAGAAATAAATTAAGGTTAGTGGGATGTATAGCATTCCAACAACGGTTGTATGATGTCACAGCAGTAGGCAGCGCAAATATTACAACATGCTTATAATCCCTCCCACTCTGAAGTATTACTTAACTTGATGGAAAGCTAACCAAGCCAAAGTGAGGTGACCCGAGCCAACCCAACCTAATCGTGGGGTACTATGCAATGGAAAAGCGCCATATGACATTGTGGTCCCAATGCATTCTGGGACTGCCTCACACAATGGTACCTTAGAACTTGGAAAGCAGCATTACTTCACTGTCACTATTTGGAATGGTTCGCAATTCCCTCAAATAAAATCTAGGCAGGCAGCTCACTAGGTTTTTAAACAAAGTTATAGCTTTCAGTGTCCAGTGACATAATCTGATACATGTTACTGCTACAACATCTATTTCCGATCAATAGAAACCTTGTTTGTGTGACTGGTGCCCTTATCTGCCTCCTTAAGTAGTGCAGCTCATAAATGAATGTGAAACGGGATGGGAAATACATTATTGTCCCCTAAAACGTCATACAAATTTCCCATTTCAGATCCACTTTCTGAACTTCCTCCTATAACATTGTTAACAGTGGACGACAATGATATGATTTTCATGAAGGCAAGCAAAGCTCTATAAAAAAACCAAGAAAGAGAGAAAAAAAACATACCTTTGGAAAACCACTCGTCTGTTATGGGATAAAAAGCGAGAAAAGCAGAAAAAAGCAGATGAGAAATGCAGAAGAAAGGACAGGACCAATTTTGGCATTTCAAAACAAAAAATGATCGCAATAGTGCCCCAGCCACCACAAAATTATCAGGCAACAATCCCACAAAGCATACGCACATGTGTGAAAACCATGCATGTCCCATATCAATGTCTAAACAACATGATCTGGCACGTATCAAACCCGCAGGCTAAACCCAATAAAGTGCATGTGCTATGATTTAAAGGCACAAAAACAAACATGGCCTCTAAGCTTTGTTTACACACCACAAAGATAAGTTCATTTTAATTGGTTTCTCCCCACAGCCAGTGCCTGAGTACAACAACTGAGTCAGAGACGCACCTTTGCCCTTTTTGGAACTGAAGCAGCCGCCTTTTTGGGTAGCAGGGGCGGGGCCTTGGTTGACGGGCATCGTTTCCTGGTAGCGTTCGCAGCCTGGGATCTCCCGATGCACTTGGTAGGACAGATTTCTCAGCAGACAAACACTGTTCTCTATCAGCTAAAAAACATCAACACTTGCTTATAAATGGCAGTAGGCCAATTTATTGACATTTATTTGAAACATGGATTACTAAATATAATAATTAGATGAAGATACTATAACGCATGTTTTACATTTTTTTTTATACATTTTATTACTTTTTTATTTATACAAATGTCATGTAAATATTTCTGTAGAGCTTAAAAAGATATATTTATGAATATATGCACAATAAATGAGAAGCTCAGACGCAAAAGCAGCTAAACCAGGGGTCTCCAACCTTTTTATGAACAAGGGCTACACCACAATGAATAAAACAGGAGGGCTACTTTTAATTTATACTTGTTAATTTTATTTTATTTGTTAAAATGTTTTTTTAATGTTTAAAATGTTAACATGCATAAAAGATGCCAAGCTAATTTAAAAAAAATGTGAAAAATAAATATTACAATTGAGACTTTTTTGGGGGGGTACCTCAAAGACTGTGTGGCAACCTGGTGGGCACTATGTACTTTTCAAGTACTTTTACTTAAAAAAAAATTGCTTAATCCCAGCCACAGGAAATACCTGTTTGTTGGCACAATCCAATAAAAATGCTAATTTAAAAAACATGTTGAACGCACTTATGGACCATTCACACTACAAGGGACTTGTGAAGCATGGTAATCTCATTAATTCGACAGTGACCCGAATGGGAGGTGTCCGATCGGATGACAAAGTTTAACTATGCAAATAATGAGCGAATTTCGGGAGCGACTAATAATAAGAGTTCACATCATCCGACTTTCATCTGTTACTGGATTGGACGTTAGTCATTTGTTTATGACAACCAGTTTTAGAAACACCTCCTTGTGGTCTCTTTGAAAGAGACGAGCGACACACAGCGACAGTCACTTGAATGTTTTGCATCTGAGCAGTTCAAATTTACTTTCACCCATTTTCTATGCGTCTCTTATTTACTACAACTACATGCGTTTTATTGGCCAATCGACCACACTGCTTTCACAATATTGGCACGGGTCATAAACAAAATCAATATCGGTTGACCACTAATTAAAATGGTAAGAGAAACATGAAGTAACACTGGCAAATATCTGTAAAAATGAAACAAATGGGGTGCACCTGCTTGGTTATTGAATTCCTAGTCAGCATATAATGATCCACTGATATAATTTATTTCAATGAGGTCTGGTAAAAGGAACCGGTTCTAAATATTTGTTTCCCATTCCCGATTCTAACAGTGAACTAAATATGATTTATATCTTTATGACTGCATAATGGATGTTTCCAGACAATACTTTGTTCCCAATTCGCTCTTATCATAAATTCTCTATTATTGCATTTCCTCTTTGAAGGACGGCCGTGTACTCAAAACAGCTCGAAAGATTTCACAATAACACGGTTGTGTGCTCCAAGCACTTACCTTGTTATCCACATCTTTACAGTTGATCTGCGATTGGACGATATACATGAGAGAATCGACCAATCCGAAGCACTCCCTCAGCTTCCTCCTGGCCTCGCTACGCTCCGAGCTCACATTCCTGAGAAAGAAACGTCATGCGACTAATTAGGACGCTGCATATCAATGGTTGCCAAACATTAAACGGGCAAAGAAAGTTTTAGCCTCGGGTCATTGGCTAAAACACGCAACGGAGCGCTGTACAGTTGGCATCTGGAAAACAGCGAAGGGCGCGCTTGCTGAGAAAGTTAGGGTTAAAAGGCAGGGACACTGTTAGTTCCATTTAAATGTAATCATGGTGTAAAATCAGCCCTCTCGCTGAATAGAGTGCTTTCTAAAAGCCTAATAGGCGAGTGGGAGATGTGAGGGACAGTTTTGAAAGGGAAGCACTCATGGGAAATAAGTGGATTCAAAGATCGCATTTCTCTCTTTTGTCCAAACTTTGTCCTGCTTTATTCGGTCTCAAAGGTTCTTGGTCTCACACACACATACACATACAAGCATTTCCTTCGCACTTCCCTCTTTTATTCAACACAAAAATGTAGTTTCCTTACACCCACACATACAGAGTCTTTCTTGACAGGAATTCTTTAGCAGTACTAAGGAACAACTCACCCAAATATGAATATTTTTCAAAACATGGCGTCACATCAACATTAAATTTGGTCTCCTGACTAGCTAATTTAATTTACGGAGCAAATCTATATGTTTCTATGGAAATGCAATGTATTAATCTCTAAATCTATCTTGTTTTCTTTCACAAATGTATGGTTTCACTCCTGAAAACATTTATTTACCCACTGGATTCATGTTTGGTGCTTTTCCATTGTATAGTACCCCATGCTTTGGTTTGGGTCGGGTCAGCTCACCTCCGTGGGGTAACATTTCAATGGAAAAGGCCATTAGATTACTCCAAGGAGAACCACACCAGCTAAAGATGAATGTGTGTGCTTTATCTAAAATTATGTACGCATGTTCAACTAAGGGACAGAATGCATATGCATCCGGGATGGGTGGGAGAGTAAATTTTGCAACATGTAAACACTGGTCCAGAAGCACTTCATATTTCAGTTTTTAAAACTACATAAACGTTGGGATAAAATACAACCAACAGAATAAATAGAACTGAATCAAAAAGATATATGTGTAATAAAGAAAACGGTTATAAACTGAAACAGGAAGTGTTTCTGGACCAGTGCTATTTACATCTTGCAAAATGGTCTATTTGGGTGAAATCCTATTTATTTTAATGTATTTCCCCATCTGAACCCTTCGTAATCCTAATCCTTTTTCCCACCCTCTCTCTACATCTATGCTCATGAATTGCTTAAGCAAACCATGAGCCATGCAAAAGGTCATAAGTTTGATAAAACACAAATATAAATGTACCTTAAACAGCCAGTGGTATTGGTGAGCGCAGTCTCCCACTCCAGGTGTCTGGGTTTGCAGCTCTCCTCACCCCCCTCATTCCCTCTTTCCCAGCCCGAATGCGGAACCATGACCTCGCTGGTCAGAGCGTTCAGCGCGTGGTCAACGATCTCCATTTTCACCGAGTCGTGAGAGGAGAGGTTCCACAGCGTGCCTGACAGAGAGGATACCAGTTAACAAATGCAAGTCGGATAGGGATGCACAGAAAGGAAAATTCTTGGCCGAAGCGGAATAAAATGAAAAACTACGCTGAAGGCCGAACAAACAATTTTTTTTTTTTCAATTTTCTAAGCATTGCACAAGGTACATTTTCAGAATGTCAATTTTATGAAATTTATTTTACAATAAAAAAAATTTCAGCAGTCATTATAGGGCCTTTTTACATCCAATTACTTCTCTGATCAGATAGCTATAGAACGACTTGTTAAAACTGTTCCATTTACATTCAACCACATACACGAGTCTTGGATAAACGGATATCAATCCGATATTCTATTCCTGTGCGAAATGCAAATAACCTATTCATTACTCTGCCTTAAAAAACTTGCAACAACGCTTATATAGCACTGTATGTTGAGCATGCGTGCACAGTCAAGCACGAGCACAGGAAAATATGGAGACGGAGGCAAGATTGACAAAAGACGACAAAGCATTCAACAAAGCGGTCTAACAGAAAGCTCATTGTTAATAAACGTTTTATTTCTAATTTAATACAAGCTTGTTTGTTATTGTAGGACTGGTAGTACTGGTTTTAGGAAATTTTTATTGCATAATGCTGCCGCTTTTAGTTGTTCTATGACATGAGATGAAAAGCTTTACAGGATTCCCACACCTTAGTTAACTTCAAATTCAAGGACCTTTCAAGGACTTTCCAGGTCCAATACCCTCAAATTCAAGGACTAAATGTGGGGACACATTTCAAGTGAGAGTAAGGTTACATCGTGTTACCTTTGAAAATACATTGTAACAGTTCCCTTTTGAGTGACACTTTGGGGACGCTTCCAGGGGTAAGTGCGTCTGAATATGTATATCAAATTCAACCAATGGTGAGGCTTAACGACAAAGAGAGGGTGACACGGGAGCCAGGAAGTATATCGCTATCTGAAATATTGCCAAAGAGGGCATTACAGGGATGCAGGAAGTATGGCAAGGGAGACGCAGTGTTCCCTTCTCAGGGAACAACAGTTACATCCGTAACCAGAGGCGTTTTATGTGTCAAACACAAATATGCAAAAAAGCATTTTGGTTTGAATCAACATTCACATACAGAAGATAAAAGCATTTAAAGCGAACAGTTTAGCATGTGTGCTTAAAAGTCTAGAAATGTTATGATATTATCCTACACTACACAAGGAATATGTATTTTTTATTTTTTTTAAGAAACTACTGGCATAAATTAGATTCAAGCACTTTCAATGACCTGCATCTATGCATGTATATTTCAAAAACTTCCCAGGGCCTTGAATTATTTCCCCCAGATTCACAAATTTTCAAGGATTTTATGGACCCGTGGGAACCCTGAGCTAAAGTCTCTCGTTCTCTGTACAAGTGGGTTCAGCAGACAAATACCCAGGATTGCCACCATGTCTTCCTCATACGATGCAGGATGTCTTGATTTTAAATGATAAATGAAACTTGTACTGCTGTATGTTTTTGCATCTTCTTGACCACTTTAAAATGCTTTTAACAACGTGTTTGCTGCATTTGCCCGTCTTTCACTCCGATGACGCGATCAAATGTAACTAGTGCAAAATTTATTCTGGCTTTTCAACTTGTTCGGCCGAACACCGAAAATGTTTTATTTTGATATTTTCGGCCAAATAATTTTGATTGCCGAACATTCAGTGCATCCCTAGTACAAATGCAATCATACATGGAAATTTCCTCAAATAATTACTTCAATTTTACAGATACTTTCTTGTGTGCATTTATAGCAGCAGTTAATGTGAAACTACGAATAATACGAATAATGATGATGATGATGATTATGATTATTATTATTATATTATATATTCATGGGTAAACAAGTTTTACTATATTCTTGAAAGCCATCACTATCTGCAATATGTCTGACTGTGGTCGATAGACAATAGTACATAGTGGATGTAACAATAAGGTACCTGTTATAGAATCGGTAAGGTCCTGATCTCGCGTCTTCCTCAGTAGCCGCACCAGAGCTGGGATCCCGTCACAGTTCTTGATGGCTATCTTGTTATCTGGATCTCGGCCATATGAGATGTTCTTGAGAGCTCCACATGCTGCATAATGCACCTCCTTCTTTGGGTTATCAAGCATGGATACCAGTGCCGGGATTCCCTTTAGCCGTCTTACTTCTGACTTTACCTGCACAGATGAAGAGCAAAAAAGAAGAGTAAGTGACAAAATGTCAATACAGCCATTCAGAACGGATGCCTAACATGCAACATTTTACTATGGGTGGTGCTGCCATGCACACCAACCTTATCGTTTTTAAAAGTGAGATGCTGCAGGTAGGCCGCAGCATTGCTTTTGACAGGGTCCAGGCGGTAGTTGAGCATAGCAATGACTTCAGGAAGTTCAGGCTGTCTCCATGTGGTGGGGGCGGGGCCCTTGCGGAGAGTACTGTCCAGTGATGCCATGCTGCCTCTTTCGCCCTGAGCCAACGGGGCTCCTCTATCCCACAAATACATATCACCAGCTCCAGACATATCACCGTCAAGAATGCCCTCATATGACCTGAGCAGAAAATGGCTCATGTTCATCAGTGACATTAACTCAAAATATATATTGATACGTAATATGGTAAATGTATAACAAAAAACACACTAACCCTGTCCTGCGTGGGGGAGGCGGATGGTGTCCATGTGGTAACCGGGGCATTGTGCTGGATATGTAATGCATGGATGGCGGCCCCATGCCGTAATCAGGTTCGTCATATCCCAGGCTCCTCTGGTCATCCTCAAGGCCGTAGGAATCTGGGACAAAACGCTGAAGGGCTCCGGAGATCTCGAGAGCACTGCCCAAACGGCCTACCTGTGGCTGGGCCATGTATGGGTCCAACTGGGGTCGGCTGTGAGTACGGAAGCCGGAGTCCAGCGTGCGGTACCCATCTACGGGCCTATGGATAAAGAAACAATTCGAGGGCGGTGAGAGTTTTAGATTGAAAATCCAAAACTAAATCTTTGTCAAAACATGCAAAATAAACTCACCTGTAGCGGTCATCCATACGAGTCCCTCGGCTGAGACTGGCGTAGGCTTCAGAAGGTGGTCCGCTCCGGTAATCATCATAGCCGCCTTGTGGGCCATAGTGGTAGTTACGTGGGACAGTAGCGGTCGGGTACTCCGGTGGCCTGTACACACGCTCCATTGGTGTATTATAACTCATCCCGGTAACTGAGCCACCGTCCAAAGAGAGGTTGTCGGAGATTGAGGGAATGACTGTTCGTGTAGTGGTCGTCTTTGTGATCTTCTTAACCTGTTATGACAAAAGTATTGTTTCTTTTTGGTGCTTTACAACACTGTTTTGTAGCAGAAGGTTTTGTCAGCATATTAAGGGTACATTGCAGCGACTCCAAGAGTACTCTTGTGAACCATAAAAGGAGAAAATTGACATCTTACGGTCTTGTATAGTTTATGATTTGGACCGCAAGTGCCATTCAGGAAGTGGAATCCGTGCACACACTTACTGTAGTCTCAGTGCGACGTGTGGATCCATCTTCATTCATTTCGACAGAAATAATCGGCATTGACTCATGAGGGTCCTCCTCCACTGTGACCGACTCCATATGACCAGGGTCCAACATCCTGTACTGTAGTGTGGACACGCAAACAAAGAACAATAGTGAGCAGCAGCCAAGAACAGGAAGTGCGTCCACTCACACAAACAAGCCATCTGGTTGCGGAGCATTCGCAGGTGGATGATGACAACAGAGGAATGAAATAAGTGTACAAGTATGCGCAAGACATGTGGACACACATAGTTCAACAACGGAGATGGCCTGGGGTCAGCATGAGATCATTCAGAGCACTTTATTTGCACATGTGTTTATTGTCCCACGTGTTGGATAAAAAAATAAGTATATTTTGCTTCACAATGTGTAATTGTTTTAACTATCTGTGATAACAACAATATCTGCGATTGATTATCGATAATCGAGTCTTCCTACAAGTCTCCCACAAAGTTAAAGGGAAAGTCCAAATTTTTTGAAAATATGCTCATTTTCCAGCTCCCCTAGAGTTTTACACATTTTATTTTAACCGTTTTGGAATCCATTCAGCTGATCTCCGAGTCTGGCGGTACCACTTTTAGCATAGCTTAGCATTATCCATTTAATCTGATTAGACCATTAGCATCGCGCTAAAAATGACCAAAGAGTTTCAATATTTTTCCCATTTAAAACTAGACTCTTCTGTAGTTACATCGTGTACTAAGACCGACGGAAAATTCAAAGTTGCGATTTTCTAGGCCGATATGGCTAGGAACTATACTCTAATTCTGGCGTAATAGTCGGTGACTTTGATGCCGTAAAATGACTGCAAGAGGTGTAGTGATAATACACACCGAAAATAGTCTCCTGCTATTGAAAGTTACTAAAAAGTTATTTTCGGGCGGTGTGTAATAATATTGTGCCTCCTGCAGCAATGTTACGGAAACAAAGTCCTTGATTATTACGCCAGAATGAAAGTATAGTTCCGAGCCATATCTGCCTAGAAAATCACAACTTTTAATTTTCGGTCTGTCTTAATACACAATGTAACTACAGAAGAGTCAAATTTTAATTTGGAAAAATAATCGAAACTCTTTGGTCATTTTTGAGCGTGATGCTAATGGTCTAATCAGATTCAATGGATTGTGTTAAGCTATGCTAAAAGTGGTACCACCAGACCCGGAGGTCAGCTGAATGGATTCCAAAACGATAAAAATCTAATGTTTAACTCTAGGGGAGCTGAAAAATTAGCATATTTTCAAAAATAGTGGAGTGTCCCTTTAATAAATCCCCTCAGAGGGGATGCCAGCTACTGACCAATCTGTGGGAAGCTCTGTAAAAGCTTTTAACACAACCAAACATTTTTTTTTATATTTGTGATGTCACAATACCTTAGTTTGATATTTTCCTATATAAAGGTCATAAGCTGACCTTGGTACAAAGAGCACTGCTGTATCACTATTATAGCATTGAGAGAAGAAAAATATACTAACCTGTGTCCCGTTTATATATCCCTCACTTAATTTAAGTCGTTCTAACTCCGCATCACCAGTGACACGCCCGTTCTACAGCAAGAGAGAAAGAGAAAGAGAGATTATAACAAAACCATGCACAACACAGATAATGAGGAAGGCGTTAAAGTGGACAATGGCTTAACAATGCCAAACATTCACAGTAATCATTGTGTACAACATTGTGAAACACTCTATAACAAAATCCTGAATCGAATTAAACAATTCATCCATGCAAAGGGTGCACATAGGCAACCCTTACTGAACAACAAGGGTGAAAAAAACAAGAGAAGTTAATGACACCATCGCAAGGAACGTGAGTGTTGCAAAAATGAATGACGACAAAAATGGCAGGAATGAAAGAAGGGGGTTGACTGATGGATACCTAAAGAATTTAACGCATGCATTTACACGACACTGGCATGCAGCAGCACTTACAACCTATAACACAAATTCTCTTCACGCATAACTTAAAGAACAGGGACTGCTGTACTGTTCCTCATCCGCAGAGGGAGCCCCGTCGGTAGACGGTAATCTTATCTGACAGGCGGGCTTGTGGGAACCTGTCAGCAGGTAGGATCTGAGCCTGCTCTGCATGTTAATATGCACAAAACTATGTCAACAGAGAACAGATACGACTGATCGTGGCATTCCGAACAACGCTGATCAGCTTATCTAGGCGTCCGAGTGGGCTTGTGCAACAAAATGAGACCTGAAGGGAACAGCGAAGAGAGTAGTGAAGGAACAGTTATCCCAAAAATTATATTGTGTATCCTCATGTGTATAAAACGCAAAATCCTTTCTTACGTGAACAACAAAGATTTAATGCAACCCGTCCGATTATTTCTACCCTACACCACAGTTTCTAAACAACATCTGTTTGGTTTAATTTCAAATAGCGTACATTTAAGTTTATTCTTTTGTGCGCCACACATGTTTGGAGTGACCTATGGGTGAGTAACAAAAAAGATTAAGTATTCCTAATAGTTTGGGAGATGAGTGTTATTTGAATAGATCAAAAGAAGTTTGTGTAAGCGATAACTTATTACAAACGACGTCACATGCAGTCAATGTCGTTTAATGTATCGGATTTGACCATATAACCAATGAGATCCATTTCTATACTCCATGCGTTCAACTTGAGCAACTTCCACAAAAAGATAGAGCCATCCGAAATCCTCCTCCAAACACAAGGGAGACTCAACTTACTGAACCGGTTTGTTATCTCTATTCACGGATATCAGCGGAAGGAGGTTTCAGTGTTGAGTAAGTTTCTGTGATAAGTGAGACATTGACCATGAGGCCAGTAAGGGATCAAAAAGTAAACAAAATTCCTCTTCATTAAAGACATTCATTCCACTTAATCCAACAAACAGTGGGTTAATAACACGTACAATGAACAAACATGCACTTGTGAGGAATGACCAAGACAAATAAACTAAATCATTTAAGGAAGAACAAATAACAATAGTGCTTGTGTGATGGCAGCACAAACTGGGGGAACGAAGGACCATGCAGGGAAACTTAACGCGGCTTTGTAGCACGTTCAGCAATCAGCCACAGACAAATAATGCAGATGGTTGCATTTCATCACAGAAAAAGGAATGCAAATGAAAACATAATGGTGGTCGTGAGGATGACAATGAACGCAACAATGAAGGATGAGTTAATCGTCATGCTCCTTGGAATGCAGACTATAACGGATGCAAGAGCTCGCAATGACGCGGCTGGGAGATAAGGACAGGATGATGAACATGGGGGAGACATTGCAGGGTGATGATGCGGGGTACCCTGCTGCTTGGTAAATGGCTTGGAGAGGGTTACCTGCAGGGTAGGGAGGGGGCGGGGTAGGGTACCGGAGGGCCCCACACTCCTCCTCTCCTCCTCCAGAGCTCGAGTCAGACGCTCAAACTGCATCTCCTGCTCTCGCACGGAGGCCAGGAGAGATGCGGCATTCTCACACTGCTCCATACACACTGAGAGAAAGAGGACAGGGTTACACTCACACACACACAAACGAACGGTGAGATCTAGTGCCTGTGCACTCCACACGCACCCTGAAAACAGAAAGAAACATGTCTGTGTGTGCTTCAAACAGTCCAATAGACATTTAGACAGAATTACAAATCTAACAGGGCTCAACAAAAAGGATGTAATAGAATTTGGGGTCAGACGAATTGATCGCGCCAGTGCTGCCTTCTCAATACTTGTTTTATTTGCAATTTACATTTTATGAAAACATGCTATTTTTGTTTTCCGTGATATTGTGAAAAATGTCACCAAAAGAAAGTTATTTACCAGGCTAGCTAGGGATGCACCTAAATTTCGTACACCGACAATTTTCGGCTGAATATGGCATTATCTGTGTCTTGTCAATTAAAATTGTGTATCTTAATTAAACACAGTATTAACAAGGCTTTTTTTAAAAGTTTGATTATTTTATTGGTTTGTAGTTCTACTCAGATTTATTAAATTAATCAAACTAAAGCCTAATATTAATTAGGGGTATAAATCCGACAGTTCATTGCTCTGCGATACAGTATCGATTATCTCTGCCAGCGATGCAATATTTGCGGGTACATTGAGCCTTTTTTCAATGCAATTACGATTTGATTAGATTAATTTATACTTTTATATTGCGAGCCTAGTTAAGCAGTAAAATTTTTAATAACTCATGAATGTAATCAAAACGTATAACATTAATGTTTAATCATAGTGTTTAAAAAAAAGGGCACAATTTGCGTCTTTATTGGGACATTTACAACACAAAGAATTTTTTTTTTTTATATAAAAATAAATGAGGGAAATAAGTCTTTAGTGTATCAGCTGGTGCTGGCAAAGGTTTTTTGCCAATCTATTTTTCCAAATACAAAATGATTTGCATCCGATAGCGGTCACAACGTCTTCTGCCTCTTTCGCTGTGTTTTTGCTGCTACAATCGCTTTGTTGCTGCATCGCATTCACTTGATGATGCTAGCAGATGAAAATAAACGAAAATGCATGCTTTGCAGGAAATGCATTGATGGATGTTATGTCAAGGAATTAGGAGTGTGTCAAAAAAAGGTACATCATATCGATATTTAATGCATGAAATCGATATATCGTATCATTAGAAATTTGATCAATGTATTGTTACACCCCTAATATTAATACAATTAAACAAAAACTTGATTTCACAGGAATAGAGACATTTTACGAGTTGGCTAAATCGCATTAAATCGTAGAAAGTGAATTGTAGAAGAAGTCGAAATAAATAAATATATAAATAAATATAAATATTTATTTCGACTTTTTCTACAATTCACTTTCTATGATTTAATGCGATTAGGGGTGTAACAATACATTGATTAAATTTCTAATGATACGATATATCGAATCCATGCATTAAATATTTATAAATAAATATATATATACACATCCATTTTGGTGTTTACTTTAAAAAAAAAGTTATTATATTGGTTTGTAATTCTATTGAGATTTATTTAATTAATCAAATTTAATAAATCTGTCATATGAATTAATGCGATTAAGTCACTTCATAAAATACCTACGAATTGCCATGAGATTGCATTGGATGCCAAGCCGCTATATTACAGCTGCATAATTTACAGCAATTACTTTAAATAAGTGGTTACCAAACGTTTAATTTCACGACTCACCTAAATGGGTATAATCTTTGCTGGGACCCTCCAACATAAACAGAACACTTTTAAATGGAAATTAAAAAATTCTCTTTTAAAATTGACTCCCTTTTAAAACTCATTTTTTTAATTGTCCTTATTTTATTGTTGAAATGTGAGATTAATTGCAATATCAAAATACCTTATGGTATATAATTGTCATTAGATGGACTTAAGTGTATTTGTGTCGTTACCTGCTACAGCCAAGCGACTTTGCAAGACCCACAAGTGGGTCCTTACCCATAGTTTAAAATGTAAATTAAATACAAGGGTTCACTTTATGTAAAGAAGGTGTCTGTTAACAAAAAAACATACAAATGCTGTTACGAAGTCATAGCCCATGCAAAGGCTGTCAGCGTGGTAAAAATCAAACCAATTTAAAATATCTTCTTGTTGAGCCCTGTGTAAGACAGTGCAGCAAGTTAAATCAAGCATCAGTAACAGACAGAAATGAAAAAGAAATGTGAGAGAGACGGAGAGAACATGACAGACAGAAAATAAAACCAGAGCTCCTGAGCTGCGAAAAGAGAGCGGGACGGGTGCTAACAAAGCTCTTCAGACACAGGCGTGATCACGCTGTCACTGCTGAGTGGCAGCACACGGAGGAAACCAGACCGGTTTTAAGCTTACAGAGAGAAAAAAAGTGTGCGTTTGTGTGAAGAGATCGTGTAGAGGCAGGAATAACAAGTGCAGACACAACAAGGAATGAGCCATGGTCTATTCAACCCAAGAGTGGCTCCACACAATCATATCACAGCTTAAGAAAAACCACAATCTGTCCTGTTCTCTCTGCTGGACTCTTTGAAGGCCATTTTACAGGAGTAATGAAACGCTTGATGTTTTCATGCTTGAAACAGACACCAAGTTCTATAGTACGCATGATTGTATCGGGTAATCCTATAGTATTTTTCTATTTACACTACAGCACTAAATGATTGCTATGTTCATATTTCATGTTATGTAGATACTTAATGTCCAATATCAAAACAACATGGTACACATGACCTCTCACTACACTTTTGCTTCATTAAAACACATCCGTTTACTCCCTTTTAATGCAGTGAAAGCTTTTGTGAAGAAGCCAGAAAAGCTTTTCTACTGAAATCTCGGAGGACGTATTATAATTCATTCTTAAACAGAGCTCTATTGTGCACCATATCGACATTTTAACTTAGTGTATCAGCGGCATAGTGTAAAAATAACCACTTTTTCGACTTCGAGCAGCATTTGCTCATTAGCACCAGTTATCTGGGTGGGATGCAAACGGAGCGTGTGAACAGCAGGTGAAAAAAAACCTGGATGCCTCGGAGGGCTGATCAGAGTGCAGTGAAACAAGCCTGACGTCATGCACGGGAAACTGAGTCAATCGAAGATTCAGGTTGAGAGGTTTTTGGAAGATCTGCTTGGCAAGACAGGGCATGATGATGATGTTAAGGAGCTACAAGGACTTACGATAACAGTAACAATAATGGAAACTAATTGAGAAATATTTCTAGCCATTTCCGGACGTGACAATCAACTGAACTTTATCCTCGGAAGGTTACGGCGGTCAATCTAAAGTGAAAGAAAAACAATTCCTCAGAGTAATGATTCATCAATCATTACTATGATTTGTTGCGGAAAAGATAATAACTAAAAAAAGTTAAAAAATAACTAACGCAATGCACGAAAGATAAAAACAAAATTCCATAAGTGCAACCAACTGCGACTGTTTTGCTAACCAAATTCCTCCTATTATCACCTGCATGCCATATAACGGTTTAAAGAAACAGTTTAACACAAAAAGAAAAAGCTCTATTAGCACTTAACTCATCCATGGAAACTTGAGTCTTAAAACTTAAAAAACACTATTCTTTAAATTTTGCAATGTACGAGGTTTAAAACTCAAAAGACCCAAACACTGAGATCCGCATACAAACTCCAAAACATTATTTATTTTGACAACAAAAGGTCCTGTTTATACCTGGTAATAAGATGCGTTTTGGTCAATTGTATCACAAGTGGATGAAAAAGACGCATTCCTGTTCACACACAGCGTTTTCATTCATTTCTTCTCTCAACTTTTGTCCTAATTACTTTGAGGGGATGGTCACTTTGCTTTTATTACAACACGAGCGAGAAAAATTTCATTTAAGTTGATGGGTTAGATTAGGGTAAACGTGCTGCACAAAGTTTTGTACATGTAAAGGGCTATTTATAGTCGTGCGTAGGTCCTACGGCGTAGCAGCGACGGCGTAGGTTCCGCGTCGGTTTTCATTTATACTTGTGCGTCGCCGTCCGCGTCGACGTGCAAACACACGCGAAACCGCTGGTTGCCAGTAATCACGCATGTAACCACAGTAGCAGCAGAAGTCGTCACAGAACAAGAAGCTAAGCAAGTTAACCCACAAACGAAGACGAAATAGCAACTTGTTGTGTATAATTTGAGAAGACCAGCAATGATGGAAGTAAATAAACAGCGACTTATGTTGCAGTTTGAGTTAAATCACTCCTCAACTTGGCTCATCTTTGTTTTCACCGTCTCAAATGGAAATACCTATGACGCAGTTTTTTTTACCTGACGGGAGGGGTTCTGGTGGACCAATCACAGAGCTTGCGGTCCGCGTAGAGCCGACGCGCTGTTAGAAATTTTGTGAGGTGCGCGTCAGGCTACGCAGAGCTACGCACAGGCTACGGATAGCCTACGCCGTAGCTACGCCGTAGGACCTACGCACGACTATAAATCGCCCTTAAGGACTTTCTCAGATATTTCAGAGCAATTGATAAAATAAGCTCACGCAACTTTCACACGCTCACAAAATGAAACAAAAATGAAGACGTGGAGAGGAGCCACATTCATTTTAGCAATGATAGCCTAAAAACAGTGCCAAACACTGTGGGTTCGCACTTGGGAACAAATGGAAAAACATTGTGCTCAGTACATAACAAATAAAACCAATAGGCGGAGATAATGCTAGGCAATAATTCGATAACAATAATTTGACCAATATAATTTTCCCGATAAAACGAAAATGTCCGTTTGATAAGTGAACGATAAAGTTTACGCACTGTGCAAGCACTTCCAGATGCTGCACGCAGTCTTGGTTTACAATCACAGTGCGGATAACTTCGGAATCACAGAATCCAAATTTTCCTTTTGTGTAATGTTGGATGTGCAAACAGGTTTCATCAAGCCTGGAACACAGCAGACAAAATAGGTTCAGTATACTGCACTTTTCTTCAGCATCCACCTTGCGCGCTCACACATTCGCACAGCTTTAATGTGGCATTCAGATGCGGAAGGGTGGGCAAGCACGGGTGATTTACATGTTAAGTCAATGTAAAGACGCGAATTGGCATTTAGCGTTGCCGCGGGAAATGTGCGAGTTGAAAATTGATGAAACCTTGGCGGATATTCACGCCACGTTAACCACTCAGGAGCTTGCTCTAGTAGTGACGTGATTACAGGGAGCAAGTGGCAGAAGTTCCTCCCATGACGCGAATATCTGCGTGAATGTCTCAAATGACTAAAATTTCACGTGCGAATGAAGCTAGTAAACTCAAAATGATCAAGCATCAAAATACGCGCAAATAGCGCGTTTTGCTGCTTCTACCGTGTATGGTGTGAATGCACAGGAAAAGTATATTTACAGGACATTCACAAATTCAGGAAAGCTGTGGAAAAACAGCGGTTCCACCACTGCAGTGAATATACTGTTAAGTGTGCGACTGTGGGTTTCCACAGCAATGCGACACTCTTGACATCCATTTATCAGCACGTATAGCTTATATATGTATAACACACGCATGATCAGTGAACTAAGTTTTATTTCTTCTTTAAGTGAACATAAACAGCTGGATGTTTATCAGTATACTGAAACTTGAAAGCTACATGTGTTATGTAATGTTTATTGAACATGCAAGAATAATAATTTAAAAAAGAAACCTGAAAGCAGTCCGTCTTGGGTCTTAAAGTGACAGTAGCCTGCTGCTTTGTCATTTTCTGAATACAGAGTAGTTTAAAACCATAATTGACTGTCTGGTAAGTTGTAAAAACCAAGAGCAAAAATCTGCCTTTAAATTTGACAGGAATAAAGATTTGTCATTTATCATGATAATTATTGATATCGACTGATATATAAAACATTTTGTTTGTGATATCACCCAGCCCTTGGCGGAGAGTATTAGGCCCCATAAAATCAGTTTTATTTTTCCCAAACTCCATTTTATTTATTCTTAAACTCTGTATTTTCCGTTTTCATTTTTCTGGATTCTGGTTTTCATGGTTAAGTTAAATTATCTTATTAACTAAAAACATTAAACGAATACAATTTAACTACAATTTATTGAAAGTTTTTAAATTAAAATTACAAATAGGTCGCTGTTACAGTAACCGCAATGTAGTACAACCATAAGCGTTTTGGAGACATGCGTGCAAGGCGGACACGGGGAAAAAGTATACTGTGCCTTTAGTCTGCTATGTTTCGGCCTTTGACGAAAAAGCCTCTGATGAGGCAACCCTTATTGTTTGCAATGCATAACGAGAAACGGAAGTATCTTTCTTTATGTCCAACATTACAAGGAAAATGTTTCTGCGTATTTCTGTAATTTGCTGATTAATAACACAAAAAAAACTAGCATTTGAAAATGAGTTAGAAATGGATTTTAAAAATGACAATGCAAAATTTGCCAAATTCCATGACATTCCGCATTGTACAGTAAATTCCATTTGTATGCATGGATTACGTGACTCTGTCCGCGTTTCCCACATCGCGGAAATCATAGGGCCCTAGAGTATGCAGATACACATTCGACCACATAAGCTGTGAATACCTCTGAATGTGGTTGAAAGTGAATGAGCCCAAAACAGTTTATCCCCCATTTACACCTGTATTTAACATCATCTACTTCATCCAATCGACCAGAAAGCATCTTAATACCACGTGTAAACATGACCAAAATATCTTAATGGGTCGACCTTATCCAAACATCTGCAACAGAGCCACAGTCTCGATGGAGAATTTCTGGACCTTTCCGCTCCTAAAGTGCAAGCGCAGCAAAACTACAGTGCATGTCAAACTATTTTAAGGATCCAAAAGTGAAAATCTCCAAAACAAACAGTGGCTCCCTATCATGAACGCATGATTCAAATGAAAGCAGGCAGAAGCCAAGGCCAAATGTACAAAACAGCAGCATAGAAGCTTCTCCGCCCCTTTGTGAAAAGCCACTAATTCAACCCACAACTAGCACACATGACTGTGTATATGAGAGAGCGAGAGAGCAACAGAGAGAGAGGGAGAGAGAGAGAAAAGAATATTTGCAGCTGTCTGTCTGCCTAGTGGTTAACAGAACAATAGAAAGTGTGTCCACTACAGTGAATCGGCAAAGAGAGGGACAGTAGGGTGTGCACACGCAGTAGTGACTTTGGTCTGATGGGGGGTGCGGGTGGGTGTGATGATCGTATTGTCCTTGAAAACACAGACGCAGCAGTCAGTTTCATCTATGACTGAAACTGTTTGCCACCTCCCTTTGACTTCCCTCCCCATAAAGCAAACAGACTCTCGCAGATATTCAGGAATGAGCGAATACACACAAACACACACACACACACACACACACATTCCAGCTTGTATTGTGGCATGTCAGATCCTGTCTCAGCCCCTCCAGCAGCTTGAAAATAACTGGAAAACACTTCTCTTCCTTTTTCCTTATATGTCGCTCTTTCTTTGCATTACCTATGACATGCATATGTCCTCATTCCTTCCCTTTGGATCTGATTAAAGTGTGTATAACGGATGACTCACTGAGATTTCAGACTGTATATCACTGATACAAGTATCAACCAGACAACAAAGACCAGTGATACATTTTTCACAGTAATAATACGGAGCCAAACTATTGAACAAAGGAGGGAGGGTGCTATTCAGAAAGCTCGATTATGATTGGTCAATCAGTTTGAAAATATCTGGAAAACACTTCACTTCCTTTTTCCTTATATGTCCGTCTTTTTCTGCGTTACTTATGATATTTGTGTGTTCATTGCTTATCTTAACATCTGACTAAAGACTGTGACATATGATTCATTCAAATTTTACTGTAAGTTTACAGAGCAATCCTTTTAAAGCATGAATCACAGTATTCTGCAATCAAATACTTGCTTACAGTCAAGTGACAATAAAAATGTATAATTTATCATATAGATTTTTTAACATGGCTGTTCTGGATTCACCTCATATAACTCTGCGGTGTCTTCTTATGCTGTACAATAACTTCAATCAATCAATATTTTACTACCACTTGTTTAGTAAGTAGCCAAGTAATATACAAGCTAATGGATAGTCATTATTGCAAAACAAACCCCATTAAGGTTGATAGAAGAAACTAAACAAAATTATTTTATAACCGCAGAAATGTTTGAAGTGTAGGCAGAATATATTCTGGATAATTCGAATGTCAGAATCTCATGACACTCAAAACACAAAAGTTGTGTTGTGGTTAAGACATCAACACACAACATCTGAATGCAACTGCCTTGCTTTTCAGTTAAGCCCGGGGTAAAGTCTGTTTTTTATGTGTACGCAAATTATAATCGTACGTATACGCAGAAGTTTGATGCATGCGCACTGCGACAAATGTGACCTACGCGTACAATGTACGCAGGTTTTTAATAAATCTGGCGGTGCATGTACAGTACGCATGCACTCTTCAGATGACGGAAATTGCTTCACGCGCACTATACACAAACCCTCGCATAAACATAAAAAAGGACCATACAGTCAATGACTTCAACTCTAGGGCTGTCACAATGATTAAATAATCGGCTCGTCGCGATTGTTTGACCGCATCGTGATGATTTCAGATCACCGCAATGATTGCACATCTCTCTAAAAAACACAAGGGGGAGCTGCATAAACGAGACAGTATCAGATTACTTTTAAATATGTGCATTTGCAGGTAAACCTTGCAAAATATTTAATTTAAAAAAAATCACAACAATGTGAAAATTATTTTATAAACAAAGAAAAAAAAAATGTATGAGAATTAAATGTCAAACCAATAAAAAAGCCCTAAAACAGGCAATTAATCGTCACAATCGTCTCAATTTATTACACAATTAACCGTCAGCCAAATTTCATAACCGTGACAGCCCTATAAACTCCATGTTTTTGTATGAAGATATACCCTAAGGTTTTAGACTGATGTTATCAAATAATGATACAGAACTAATTTAAATGAGCTTTAGGAGCTAAGCAAATATTTAATGACTACTATGACAAGAGACACATAAATTGGCGGCGTCATCTTGCAGCTTTCGTAAAACAACCTATGCGTATCAAATGGGACTCCACAGGACACTACCAGCTGCAAAAGATATCCTCTCCAAAGGAGAAAACTATCATTGGATGACTCTCTAAATAGACCTGACCTAAAACTTTGGCAACAATAATCACATAAAACATGACTTAACACCACGGGTACACTATGTATGCAAAGTCCCAAAGGTTTGCTGAACTATGCGTCACACCAGACACAACTCTGCTTTCTTTAGCATCCCTTGCATAAAATAACATCCGATCAAATGCCAGTCTTTATTAAGAATCTGTGATTCACCCCACAGACACTGACTGCCCCGACCTCTAGCACGATAACAGAGAAATACCCTGCGTGACATCATCAATGCATCATCGAGGCCATTTAACTTCATTAATGCCAAAGACCTCCTTATGAAAGATAAATCAGAGATGGAGATCATATTATGCATAAGCCACACTAGACGCAAGTAATTCAATTCGTCAGGTGCTTAATCGTGTGTGTCCTCTAATGGGATAGCAGAGGTATTAGACAGCTTAGCACTAGTTGTTTAGAGTTTGCATGCTTAGTAGCTAACACTTACATTGAGATACTGACAAGATCACCAGACCTAAATGTGGCCAACACAGTTTAAACAAAACATTATTAAGGACAAGCAAATAAAGATCACCACATAACTTGAGTGCAGCTGGCAGCCGAATATCATATGATACGACCATCAAACGCATGTGGGAGGCGATTCAGACAACAGCTGCTGACTTCTGCTCCAAATATGTGGATTATGGGAAGAAAAACATTAAGGGGCCATAATGGGCCTTTATATGGACAGACCTAGAGACAAAGTCAATACAGGTGTCTGAGTTAGACATGCACCTTCTTTTTTTCCCAACAGTATGGCATTTGTAGATCTATATAATCACACATGATGCATGCATTTCTCTGTTACTGCTGACTCAGTCGACACTGAAAGTAAAGCACCTCACCATCAGCACTGGCTTGCCTCCAAACTAATGCTCTGTGAACTTTGGTACACGCACACAGCCAACTGATCTACAATCTTTTTTAGCCTAATATACAATGCTAGAGCTCTAATACACAGTGTGTGTGTGTGTGTGTGTGTGTGTGTGTGTGTGTGTGTGTGTGTGTGTGTGTGTGTGTGTGTGTGGTCGTTAAAGCCTTCAAGCTTTGAGAAAGCGTCTATTGACCTTTCTGCCTGTACGTATCACTCAGCCGCTCAACATTACAGCCATTATTGCTCATTCAGGCTGCATACCCGGAAGTGGGAGCGCAGGTGACGTAATCCATTTCAAACATCAACCTGTGGCCGTTACTCCAGGTAAAAGGTAACAAGGAGGGACCGATTCCTTGTCTTCTTCCTATAATCACCCTCCCTAGGATTTGAAAATCCAAAGTACAGCGACTTGACCGCTCATGAAAAAGACTCGGTCGTGGTTTTATTTTTTAAATAACAGCGCCGTGTCCTTCCGCGTTTGAAAGACACACCCTGCTGTTAAAACTAGAGCCGGTCATTACTGCGGTCAAGCGATTTGGTTACTTGCCACTGAGGAGTCAACTTCAAAGCACATTTAAACTTACAGTTCAGAGTAACTATTCAAAAATTCCAGTTATCAAATGGGAGAATAAAATACTTTTGCGTTTCAAAATCTGGGCGAGTGTACGCATGCCCCTTTATCTACCTTCTCAGGTTAGTGTAAATTCCCAAACATTCCTGCTTTGAGGCTTATTGTTCCTGATAAGCATCAGAGTCGGAGTGACACTGACTCACGCCGAGTGTCTCAATCGACTGGTGGGGTGAATCGTACAGTGTTTCACACAGGCTGTGTGTAAATGAGAGTTACCGTGACTGAACCGCGCCTTTCCCTTCCCCCACAACACACACCCTTGGACCAAAATACCCACTCAACAGGTTTCTAAACTTTTTTCGTAATGATTATTGCATATACCAAGAGAGTTATCTGACCAAATTTCGCCCTCTTCTGGAAAAAAACACCCGGTGGTTTGAGTCAAAGTCAGGCACACCGGAGACACAACGTGTCTCGCTGCACCTGTGAAGCGGATAGATTCAGGTAAACCCAATAACGGTAGTATAAAAGTAAAGATATACGTGACAGAAAAATTGAATTACCAACCATTATCCATTGAGAGACCAATATGAGAACAGTCCACAACATACGCAGATGTTACAAAGCTTATTTTTACGAAACAATTGACTTTTAATTGCTCGGTAACTTCCGCAAACTCAGGTGCGTTCGCGGGCCTTGACCTGCTTTACTTCACTGCAGTACAAATATCGCTCATTACAAATTACTTGCTAAAAGCCACCGTGACAACACTTACACCAAATATCAAATTACTATACAGACTTTAAAGTGCAAAATGCATAAAAAGATCCAATGAAAAAAATAAACTTACGTATGAACCAAGACAACTAATCCTAAAGTAAACGGAACGTTACTGTCTCCGAATTCAATAGCAGAAACGGTGACTTAACCAACAGGATGTATTTATCCAACAACTACCATACCGATATGCATATACAAAACAGGGAAACGCACTAAAGTAAATCAATAACTTTATCTTCCATATAACCTGAAAATCACAGGATTACAACCAGCCTGGAAAAAAACACCGACCGCAACGCTCCCAATGATTATTCACCACGCGTCTATCACAAGATAATAAAAAGACCGTGCTGTCCATCTGAGTACATTAACTTTGAGGAATCTGGAGAACACGAAGTCTCCCTCAGTTTCCACGATCCTTACCTCAAAATAAAACTCACGCCGTCTCGCTTAGCACGTCGGCTAACTCCACTAGCCTGCTAACATGGAGAGCTGGCTAACTTTGTTCCGCTCCCAAATAACGAGGCCAAACAGGGAAAACCGAAGGACAACAAAGAAAGTCAAGAGAGATCAGAACAAACAGAAGTGTTTCCGTAGAGTCTACCTTTGGTTTGGGCTTTGTTAAAGTCTTGATGTGAGGTCGTGGCCTATCGAAACGGGCTTCAGTTTCAGATTTTCCAAGCGGTAGGAAGTGATTGTAATTCCAAACGTTTGCTGCTCTATATTTGGGCGTTCCAGCCCCGCGCTACACCACACGCATTTGCCCTATTTTGTGAGCTCGTTTTCTATAGCGAGGCCTGTAACAAACGTGGCTCCTTGGATGAAATAAAACAAAGAATTGGCTTGAGATGAACAAATTTAAGCACTCTTTTCAAAAACCCACCAATCTATCGCGCTCCCCTTGTTCACTCCTCTAGCTCGTCGTCCCACCGTGAAGCGTCTGGCCCCTCCCCTGAGAAAGTAGAGTTTAGATTTCCAACTGGGCGGGGACAGGAGTGAGTTTTAATGTACGCGAAAATAAAAACACACGATATTACTTTGCAAAATTGGCTGTTTATATAGTAACGCGTGTTGAAAACGCGCTTTAAAATAAACGTTTCGTTTCGTGACCGTTTTGTGTTGTCGATTAGGTTCCTCACGTGACAGGATTCAACGCCCTTTGCTGCTACACCTGTGAACTTGTGATATTTCATGCTTGAATGCTATTGCGTAAATTGGCATGGATTTATGGAGTATTTGATCTAGCAGTGATAGTTAAAGGTGTTAAAGAAAAATTCCCCAAACACTTGTGCTTTTGTGTAGAGACAACACCTGGCTAAAAAGCTATGCATATTATTTGGTTGAGTTCAAAATAACTATTTTTTAATCGCAGTTGTGGATATAAAGCTTATATACACATTTCAAATATGAAATCACTAAATATGTATTTATATCTGCTTGCTTAGAGTTTTAATGGAAATATGTGAGCTAAATTTTCAGTCTTAAACAAATTCACCTTAAAGGCTGTTGCAAATGTGAGTTGAATGCAAATATGTTTATAATAGTTGTAACACGCTTTTGGTCAAACAAAGCTCTAGATTTTCACAAAACTCTTAAAGTTCTAAAAATTCAATTGAGAATCCTTATTAAATTCAATGTTTGAATTATTATTATTGTTGTTATGATACATTTAAATTCAAATCTGCATCCCATGCATATAATGACAATAAAGGCTTTTATTCATTCAGATTGAAATTTATTTAATAAATTTTTTATTTTTTAGAATGTCATTACATGTTACATTTCATTCAATTTTAAATAATTATTATTCAAATTCACATTTCAACCTTCTCAATTTTCAACCAATTCAATTTAAGTTCCTGTCATTAATGAAAATAGATCAAATTCTTAAATTTCCACCCACCATGTTTATATTTACTCTTTATTCCAGAATAGATGGTTTGCATTATGGTTTGCCAGTCATCATGTCCAATTCATAGAAAAGTCTAAATTGCAAAGTCAAGTCCTAAGGGTTATATCAATTAGCTTTCAACAGAGCCCAACACACAACAAGTTAAATCATTTACATAACCTTACACTTACAAATTACAGAACTATAATTAAAGATTATTTCAACAAATTCAACAAGTGCTTAAATAAATGCTAAACTGATAAATATTGATTCATTACTTGTTTTTGATACTCAGTGTTGACATCCCGAAGACAAAAGTTTAAATGGTATCTGTATAAGAGTAAAACACATAATTTCCATTTTCCAAATCCATCCACTTCTAAGTTAAACAGTTAACAGTTATTTAGCTACCTGTGATTTTTATAAGACTGCATTCATGAAAAGGCATATTTGGTGATAGTTATCTGAATCCTTCTGAATGTGTGACACACATGACTCCACCCAAAGAATTTAGCATGCTTTAATGTTGCTAACGAACTACCCCCAGGAAGGGAGTTTATGGACAAATGTGCTTAGCAGGTGACTCAGAGTAGTGCTCGACAAAAGTTACATGCCTTCTAGTGCCTAGGACCTTCATTGGAACTCCCTTTAGGATCAAAGGTCAGTCCTTTGGCTCCAGGGCACACAAAAGCATGCAGAAACTATAATGTCTCTCTGCGATTGTCCATGTGACATTGCATAATGGTTTGGTTAAAGGTCACATGGTGGATTGTTAGCCATCAGGCATTTTGTTGCCAAAACTAGCCTCAGCAAGTTTATAGGGTGCAGTTTCACCAGAGGTCAAAGAAGGATTATCATCATTGAAGTGACTTCCACCCCACCCAGCTCCTTATTATCATTTTATCAAAGATTTCAAGGTGTAGGACCATGTACAGTTAAGCTTCTTAACTGCTATCTTCTTGTATTTTTTTTTTTAGGATTATTTTGGTTGCCACATACAAATAAATGAATACTTCATGCATCCAAAATATATTTTTTTTAAAGTATCTTACTTGAGATGAAGATAAACACCTTCTCACCAAGCTGGCCTTTCCCATCAAAGGGCTGCAGGGAGATTAGGATACTTTAAAGCATTTATACAGTGTATGTAATCATACTTTGTCTCCCTGGGTTATTGCAGTAAAAAATAAAGAAATTGTTAAACTGTAGTATGCACTATGGCTCTATCCAAAATGTCAAGCAGAGCAGATGAGACATAATATGCTCATGGCGCCATCTACTGTCTTCAATAGGAAACTCCAGAAAATCTAGTGGGATTTTAGATTATTTCTGACCTTAAATGTAAAATGCAATAAAGCAAGTCTTGATTTAGTTGGTGCATTGCTTTCTAGTTTCTCATTATTGTACATTGTCTTACCTTCCCTCACAATCTCCTTCATATTTGCAGATATGATCAATGTTGTTAGCCATTCACCAAAATATTATAACAAAATATCTCTTTGCAATATGAAGACATAATTGCTCCCATACTGTGTGTAGCATATTTTCCTTTAAACAAATAATAGATTCATTTTTGTTATTACATTGTGGAGCTTTTAGCACACGTGCCTAACCACAAGAGGGAGCCAAAAGATGGTATTATAATACATGAAAGACAGATTCAAGTTCGGAACGTGCGTATTTGATCTTTTTCGTTGTATATCTATCACATACGTGCACATTAAAGAGGCGAGCTGTAGTGGTTAAATATCTAGAGAAACGCCTATATTCATATGATGTATTCATATTCATACGGAATAAAAATGCATTCCAATTTGTTTATACATTTTTATTTTTATGACATTTGTTTATTGCATCTTGGCTAAACAAAAAGTCGCGCTTTTCCTAAATTAAAATTAATTGTAAAAATATGAACTATGTTGAATGTGCGTTTAAATTATTCTAGTCATGTAAAAGTCAGCTTACCTGTCCATTGTCAGTTGAAGGCTGCAGTCTGCGGCGGTCACATATGCAAGGTGCATACGTCATCAAGCCTGGTTTATTTAAGTTAACGGAGCATTATATTCGCAAGTCATAAGCATATTACAACAATTTACTATTAAATAAGAATAACAGTCAACGTTATAATTGTTAATATTCTGAAATAAATCAGTCTTGATGACGTAGGCAGCCTAGAAATGCGACCTCCGGAGGCTGCAGCCTTCGATTTGAGAATTGCCAAGCTCGTTCGCGCATGCACGTGCACAATGACTAGACGTCATTCGTATGACCGTGTTTTACATCAAAACGGCTTGGCTGCCTGTGTGATTAGGCTACAAAAACCCAAACATAACTTTAAGGGAAAATCAAGCAATTTAACGATGGAATTTAGACAATATTTAACGTAAACGTTAGATTACTCGACTGACATTGCATTCAACTGTATTATCGCTGGGTATGTATTATTTAATTCATAAAGTAGCTTCATTTTAAATTTAAACTAGCGCTATTTTTTCTTAAATTGGATATTGTTTATATCTGTTTCTAATATATTACCTCATCTAGGTTATAAATAGATCTCATATATGGCTGGACGAGGAAAACTGTTGCTTGATGGAGATTAACGTGCAGAAGTCGTAATCCGGATTAGTTAACTGTCCACACTGTGCGCGCGCATCCACTTCAACACTGAACAAATTAAGTGTTGTCCAACAAACATTAGCCTACTTTTTAACAAAACTAAACCACAATTATATTTGTATGTGTATTGATAAAACGTATTGATAATTGTTTAATTCGACAATATTATTAAATTAAGGCATATTGTTACATTTTGACTATACATTTAGTTTGTCTCTTGTTACAGTTTTACACACACTAGTCGCACCATTTGAGAGTAAATACATTCTTACGACATGATGTTGTAGTTTAGGTCCCTCCCATAGGAGGAACATGCAAAACTATTGTTTACACTTGAAACAGAATTTTTTATCTCTTCCACATGGCCAGTAACATTTCGGAGCCAGCTTGGACTATTCTGGTCATATATGAGCAAAGAAAAAATGAGAGATTAGTTTACATTAAAGAGAAATATTGTGGAACAATATAGTTGCCAGTTCAAGAGTAGTTCCTGACTGTGGATATATGCGAACATCTGAAATGGGGTTGAGATACATTCTAACTCTGGCTACCGGACTGCTGGAGTGTTTGTGTTTTGCTGGAATTGTGTTTGGTTGGGCGTCTCTCATGTTTGTATTGAAGTCAGATGGATACTTCAGTGAACTGTGCGTTAATGTTACAGGCTCTAATGGAGAAAGCTTAGGTAAGACTTTTTACAATGTGGGTTATTCTTTTTTACATAGTTATGCTTTTCATTTTTTTACAATCTTGGTGTGTTTTTCACTGTGTGTTTGTCATTAGATTGCAGTCTGCAGGATGAGAATTTCTCACTGGTTTTCACTATTGCTTCCTTCATGAATAACTTTCTTACTCTTCCCAGTGGATTCTTTTACGACCACTTTGGCACAATGGCAACACGGCTTCTGGCTATGTGAGTTGGTCCGCCATACGATGTAAAATAGAGGTCAAACAAGAATTAACCGCACAACTGTATCTCTCTGCAATGGAGGCAATGAGTTTATCTGAATGTGAGGGGGTGTGCTTTAAGCAGATAGTAGAAACCATCAGTCAACCGTTTAACTTGACTCAGTGCTGTTCAAATAGAAAATGGACTCAGGGCTGTTCAAACAGAAATTGAACCGCCACAAAAATATTGCCGTTTGAATGATGAAACATGAATTGAATTTTGTACTATTCAAGTCCATACAGGCCCCCTACATGATTTTAGAGACTTCATGTTCCAAGTTGGCAGCATTTATACATTTGTCAGTTTGTATTTCACTGATTCTTGAAACTTTGGAAAAAACATGTCCCACTAAGAAAATTGCTAATTCTGTTGGAAATTAATAACATTTTCATGAAGAAAAAAAAATCAATGTTATAATCAGGGGGTCCTTTGCACATATGTAAGGTTCTTTTATAGGTTTATTTTAATTTTTTTATTAATTTAATGATTATATGCTGGCCCATTGCCTACAAAATCACCTGTCCTTGGTTAAGAGATAATAATTTCAATTTAATTAAAAAAGCCAAAAGTAATAACTGAATTGAATAATATATTTACCACATGAAAGAGTACATTGTAATATGTATTAAAAACTACAAACAGTGAGTTTTGAACAATATTTACTATTATTTTGTGATTGCTCAAAATGTGTCCCACATATTCGTCACCACCGTCAGATATTAATAAAAAAGCAATAAAATCAGACAACTAAAGGGTCAACTGCATTCCTGAGGACCCCATTTTCAAACCTTCAGCTCTACTGCATGCTTCAAGATCACTCAAGCTCCTGTATGTTTGCAATTTTCTCTTAAACTTCTTCATATTTTTGGACACTGCTACTGTGACAACCATAACATGTCAACACCGTCATCTTTGTATAAAAAATATTAGATTAGATTATGAAATAAATTTACAATTTTTAAGAAGAGGTCTGAAGTAGCTAGCAACAGAAGAGAAACAAGATGGCTAATGTGAACAACTCATCTATTTTTTTTTATCTATATTAGGTTTTTGTCACCACCGTCAGATGTCACCACCGTCAGGTTTTCTGTCTTTTCTGTCAGGTTTTATGTATTTTAGGAAGTTATGATTTGATATTTTTTCATCACAGTGCTCAGGATTATTATTTTATTCGACCAAATATTTACATAAAGTTTAAGCAAGAAGCCATTGACTTGAGTGGTATACATTTTGGAATAATGAGGCCAATGTCACCACCGTCAGATTAGTGTCACCACCGTCAGACGGAGTTTTATTTGTTTTAAATGAATACGTTTACAATATGTTTCTTCAGTGCTGTTGAGTTATTAAATTAATAGTCTCTATTAATACAAAAATATATTTGTTAAATAAAAAAATCATTACTTTTTCTATTTAGGCTTAAAGTAAAGGTTGTATGAATAATAACGAACAGGGGAGGTTGCACCAGTAATTGCTGAACAGCCAAGACCTTGGTCTATAATGATATACCTTCAGATTTTGTAATTTAACTACCTTTTTTTTAAAAAAAAACCTGTTTTATCCAAATTCCCAAGAATCACTGATTTGTTAACATTAGTAAATGCATTAGATAAAACGAACAATGAGCAATATAGTTTTCAGCCTTTATTCATCTTTGTTAATGTTAGTTAATGTCAATACAATGGTTCTTATAAGTTCACTGTGCACTAACTATTTTGATTTTAAAAATGTTAGTAAATGATAAAATTAACATAGACTAAAATCAACAAATTATTGTTCAGTTAGCTCTTGTTAGCTAAAGCATTATTAACAACCTCACCACTTAATAAACCAATCTCATGTATTCTTACCTTTTTAGATTTCTTTATACCACAGGAACCTTGCTAGTGGCATTATCCAATCAAGGTATGGGCAGAAAAAAAATATTTTTATTATATACTAATAATTCATATTAACAGCTATTACTTATTTTTAATATAAATTTTCTTCATGTTAATAAAACAATAATTAATAATATTTCTAATCAATATTTATTCACTGTCAGAAAAATATGTACAAAAATGGTCCTAGCTGTCACTGTGGCAGTAGATAACCTTTGCACCTAAAGAGTTATACTAGTACCTCAGAGGTACACATTGGTACCAAATGTGTACATATCTGTACCTTAATTTCAGGGGCTTTCTTAAAGGTACTCACTCAGCGACAGCCTGGGACTATTTTTGGAAAAACAAAACAAACGCATTGGAGAACTTGTTATGACTAATGGTTTATTTATGTTTCCTTTAACCAGCTCTTTCTATCCTGCTTTTCCCTGCTATGTCCTGTATTGCTGCGGGGGGTATTTTATTTTTAATGACGAATATGCAGGTATGTCCATGAACGATTACATAGGATTGATTTTATTGAGTGAGCATATGTAATCTAGCACTTACCGTGTCCATGATTGCACAGGTAGGAAACCTTTTCGGTTCTCACAGATCAACCATTATAACCATCTATAATGGAGCCTTTGACTCTTCATCAGTCATCTTTCTCATCATTAAGGTAAGAGGAACTGAGTGTAAAAGCTAAAAAAACCCATCTGAATTGTACCTGCAATGTGCTTTTAAAGCAATTTCAGTTTTAAAATCCACGCTAAATATAAACATCATTTCTGAAGGTGCTGTACGAGAGAGGAATCTCTCTTCGCTCCTCATTTCTTTTTCTCTCAGCCTGTAATATCATTCATCTTCTCCGGACTACCGTTCTCATGCCGAAGTCACACATTCCCTATCCAGTCCCAGATAACTACACATATGGGTCAGTGAATTTATTTATAGTCATGTGGTGTGTTGTCATATTATATTGTTAATATTGTATTGATTTATGCATCTGAAATATCAAATAAATTCAAAGATTTTAAACAACTCTAAAAAGAGTACCAAGTGCATGATCACTAACATGTCTTTGTTGTTGGCCATGGTATCATGGTACCCTGAACGTAACTTGGACCACTATGCATTCTACGAAAAAAGGTACAAAAGCTAAAGAGTGTACATAAAAGGTCAATATTTTTAAATGGTACTGTACCTTTATTTCTGACAGTATTTAAATATAATGGTACATTTTGGTACCATGGTATGTATTGGAGAGCCATTATATTACCATCTGAAGGTAATTAATATAGGTTTTTTTTGTTTAAAAAAATAAATTATTTTAGTAAATAAATATATACTTTAATACATGCATAAATCATACTCTCACAATACCCCAAAATTTTTGTTTCTTTATACAGAATGAGCTGTGCTAAATCAAATAGCTACAATGTTGAAGAATACGAAGCAGAACAAGTACAGGGTTTAGATAGAGACAGAGGTAAAGAAGATAAGACAATGGAGACTGCAGGCTCACTACAGCTTACAGACAACTCTGAAAAAGGTACTACTTGCCCAACATACTGAATAATCAACTACTGAAACTTGAAATAACATTTGTTTTCTTTTCTAGCCAGCTTAAAGAGCTGTGTTTTGTCTTGGTTCTTCTTGTGGCATCTGGTATGGCTGTCAGTCATGCAACTTCGTCACTATTTCTTTATTGGAGCTCTAAATCCAATGCTGAACAGACTGGCCAACCAAGACCCAGCTGTAGGTAAGCACAAGGGGGATTTGACCAAGAATAATTTGCTGATAGGACGATTTTATTTGCAGACTACAGCGATCTGGTATATGCTGGCATGCACAGCATTGCTCCTGCAAAATGTCTCTTATATTGCACTCATCCCCTGTTTTTGGTAGGCTGTTAAAATGTCACAGTGTAAAAAGTTGCATCAACATAAAAAGTAACGGAAGTAAAATTAGCAGGATTTTAATTGCTGTTAATATATGTATAGCCTACATGATCAGTGTAATCCCAAAAAAAAATATTTACAAATATGCAAGAAAAGGTTTTGTACTCTAAAAAGACTTTATTTGTAACAAACAGGAGATAAATAATTTACAAACGGCGCTGTAAGTGTTTTGAAAGGCATTCTTAAAAAATGTAGCAATAAAAAAACATTTAACAATAAATGCAATATTTGCATTTGTTTAAAGCAAAACATTTAATTACTTACCTGGCTATAGGTGAAGCAGCTCTTTACTCTTCATTTATATCCAAGAGACTCAATAATAATCTTTTACATTTTAATCCTTTCATTTTTCATATTTGAAAACGTTTATATGCTGCTGCGCATCCATGTGTGTGATAAGCAAACACGCGTTGTCGTCCAGTCCCATTTATAGTTGCATATTACTAATGTGCTCATTAAATAACAAAAACAATATTGCGACATTGACTTTAAACATTAGAGCAGGTTTTAGTTGGTCAAAATAGCAACGCGCCAACAATGCGCCTGAACACACCTCATTTTCAGACCAGAACGTCCATTGGATCAAAATTGGGCACAAATGGAGTTGTTATTTGAACAACGTGGTGCTAAACGTGAAATTGATCATTGCACCGGGTTGAAACTAGCAAGAGACACTTGCGTAACACATTGCACCGGGTGTATGATAGTGCCCTTAATTTGGACAATTTTAAAGGTCACCTATAAATCCACTACATTTCAAGTTGTTGGCATAAATGTGTGTTGGCAGTGTGTGAACACAACCACCATAAAAAAAATCCACCCGGTCCTTGTTTTTTAATTCCCATTAAGCCAAAGCAGTCTGATTAGACATGCCGTTTTGATTCTCTTATCAGTCACATTGATAAAGCCCCGCCCACTTACAGCCCTGCATTACCATAGTTTCAACCCTTAGCGAGTTGTTCTTTGTCCAATAGATAGTATTGTCTTCTATTGTTTAGCTGAACACAAAGAAGATATTTGTAATCATGCAGTAAACAGGAGCACCATTGACTTCTGTAGGAGCCATTTATATTCACCCTTAGTTTGGTTTATTTAGTTATTGCTTATTTTGGTCACTAGGGGGAGTATTGCACTGGGTGTATCACGTCACTGGCAAGTAGATATATCTACAGGTGTGGTAATTAGTGAGAAAGGTGTGGATGGTGGGGAACACACGGTTCTTACCGTAGCCGTGAGTCTGCCACAACAATTTATTTATCAGCACAACAGCACTTTATCAATCAACACTGGGCAAAGAATGATTTTATGGTATCTCTTTTGATATATTTATAATAAACGGGAACACCACCCAAAGAGAGCTAAAGAGTCTGGACTTCTTTCTGCTACGCGTTGAGAACACCATGCCATCCATGCTAAGGCTTAGAGGTTAGCCTTCACAACGTAAGAACCTTCCTCGTCTTGAGTTGACTGCTGCTGTCCTGGCTGTCCGAGTGGACAAGATGCTGAAGAGGGAGTTGCAGCTGGATCTACGCCCATCAGTGTTCTGGACAGATAGCACAACTGTCTTGAAGTATATTGGAAATGAGACCAGAAGATTTCATACGTTCGTGGCAAACAGGGTGGCTGTAATCAGAAATGAAACGCATGTTGCACAGTGGAGACACATTGGTACAAGACTGAATCCAGCAGATGAAGCATCTAGAGGTTTAAGTGTTGAAGAATTCCTTGCATGTCAGCGGTGGCTGAAGGGACCAGAATTTCTCTTGAGGAGGGAAGCTGAATGGCCTAAGACTATCATGGAACGACCTTTGATTCCTGTGGATGACCCTGAGGTGAAGAAAGACCTGCTGGTGAATGCCTTTGTCTCCCATAGTCCACTGAATCCAACAAAGGTGTTTTTAAATCACTTTTCAGATTTTAAGAAGCTGAGAATGTCTGTGGCATGGATGCTTAGACTTAGAAATGTGCTTTTAACATTGTCACAAAGGAGAAAGGTTCTTGAATCCTCTGAAAGAATTGGCCAGAACAATGGAGGCCGAAGAAACAATCACCCTTATGCCGAGATGCAACGGGAAAAATTGGCACTTCGTGGACAGTCACTGACAACAGGTGACCTCGAGAGGGCAGAAAGTGCCATTATCGGCTTTTTCCAGCAAGAGAGGTTTTCTGATGAGATTGCGGTTTTGAAAGATGGAGGAACTATTAAACGAAACAGCGACCTCTACAAGCTGGATCCAGTGTTGGAGGACGGATTGCTGCGGGTAGGAGGAAGGCTCAGTAGGGCTGCTATGCCTGAAGTGGAGAAACATCCTGTCATTCTTTCTAAAGAGCAACATGTGTCCAAACTCCTCTTAAAGCATATTCATCAACAGCTGGGTCATGCAGGTAGAAATCACATGCTGTCCTCTTTTAGGAAGCATTACTGGATTACCCATGCCAATTCTGCCTGCAGGAAGGTCATCTCTGAGTGTGTAGTGTGTCGCCGCCTTCAAGGAAAGATGGGGGAACAGAAAATGGCTGACTTACCAGTAGAGAGGATTGTGCCAGATTTACCTGCTTTCACAAATGTGGGCGTTGACTACTTTGGGCCAATAGAGGTAAAGAAAGGCCGGGGCAGAGTGAAGCGCTACGGCGTTCTCTTTACCTGTTTGGCAAGTAGGGCAGTTCATCTCGAAGTTGCTTATGCTTTAGACACTGACTCCTGTATAAATGCCATTCGTCGTTTTATGTGTCGCAGGGGTCAGGTGACACATCTGATATCAGACAATGGCACCAACTTTATAGGAGCTGAAAGGGAGTTAAGGAAAGCCATTGCTGAATTAAACCATCAGAAGATTCAGCATGCCTTACTGCAGAGTGGTCTAACATGGTCCTTTAACCCTCCAGCTGGGTCTCACCATGGGGGGGTTTGGGAACGGCTTATTCGTCTTGTGAGAAAGGTCCTCTCTTCCACACTAAGACTTCAAATATTGGATGATGAGGGATTTCATACTATTCTTTGCGAAGTTGAAGCCATTCTTAATAGTCGTCCCATCACAAAGGCCTCTGATGATGCGAATGACCTTGAAGCCCTTACACCCAATCACATCCTGCTTTTAAAGTCAAAGCCTTACTTATCTCCTGGGCTCTTTTGTAAGGATGACCTGTACATGAAGAGAAGATGGAGGCAGGTGCAGTTTTTATCAGACCTCTTTTGGAAGCGCTGGGTGAGGGAATACTTACCGCTACTCCAGGAGAGGCAGAAGTGGACGAGACCAAAAAGAAGCTTTTCCATTGGAGATATTGTGGTTGTAATGGATCCTGTTGCCCCACGAGGGTCTTGGTTGATGGGAAGAATTACACGGACTTATCCCGACAAGGAAGGCTTTGTCCGCTCAGTTCAGCTGAGGACAAAAACGGGTCAGCTGGACCGGCCTGTAACAAAGATCTGCCTATTGATGGAAGCCGAAGTGTCATAGATGAGGACCTGGCTAGATGACCTGAGTACAGATGTCCTAGGCTTAAGAGAAGATTTTTTTTTTTTTTCAAAATGGCTCCTTTAGTTTAAATTAGAGGATTTGGGTAATTGTGGTTAAAATAAATAGTCACAATTATGGGGCCGGGGTGTAGGAGCCATTTATATTCACCCTTAGTTTGGTTTATTTAGTTATTGCTTATTTTGGTCACTAGGGGGAGTATTGCACTGGGTGTATCACGTCACTGGCAAGTAGATATATCTACAGGTGTGGTAATTAGTGAGAAAGGTGTGGATGGTGGGGAACACACGGTTCTTACCGTAGCCGTGAGTCTGCCACAACAATTTATTTATCAGCACAACAGCACTTTATCAATCAACACTGGGCAAAGAATGATTTTATGGTATCTCTTTTGATATATTTATAATAAACGGGAACACCACCCAAAGAGAGCTAAAGAGTCTGGACTTCTTTCTGCTACGCGTTGAGAACACCATGCCATCCATGCTAAGGCTTAGAGGTTAGCCTTCACAACTTCCATAGAATGAAAGAAAAATACAATGGAAGCCAACGGTGCTCAAAAAACGATTTGGCTACAATCATCCTCAGAATATCTTCCTTTGTGTTCAGAAAAACAAAGAAATTTATACAGGTTTGTAACTACACGAGGGTGAATAAATGATGACATAATTTTCATTTTTGGGTGAACTATCCCTTTAAAGTCACAGGGTAAAGCATCAAACCTCTTTTTGATACAAACTAATAGCAAGCTGACCCCATCTCCAATTTTGTCTTTTTCAGTCAGTGAATACACCAATGCGTTTGCCTTTACCCAACTCTGTGGAGTTCTTTGTGCTCCCTGGAATGGTCTTCTAATGGACAGACACAGAAGAAAACCCCTGAGTCCAGGTCAGTTGCGTGCACATTATTTACAAGCTTATTTACCAGATCCTGGTTTCTTCATCTTCATCATTTTGCAGGCCTGTCACAACGAGAAGCAGACCTACGCTCCTCCATTCTGTCTCTCCTCCTCACCTCTCTCCAGTGTCTCCTGTTCTCCATCTGTGCGAGTGTTCCCCTTATCTCTCTCCAGTACCTCACCTTCATCCTTCAGGTCCTCAATCGCTCTTTTCTGTACGGAGGCAATGCTGCGTTCATCAGTATAGCGTAAGTTTACAGAAGATGAACGGAGGGAGTGCGTACCTTCATTGCCAATTTGTGTGAAATCCAATTCACCTAACCAGGTGCCATGAATCTGAATTTGTTACAGGTTTCCTGCTCATCATTTTGGAAAGCTGTATGGTCTAGTGATGGCTCTATCTGCGGTGGTATCTTTGCTACAGTATCCCTGCTTTGCCCTCAGCAAAGTTCTTGGAGGGGACCCCTTCTATGTAAGTCAATTATTCACACACCATTGACAAACAGAATAAAAGTTGAACACTGTATATAGCTATTTAATGTAACAAATTATCAAATCATATTTTTTAATTGGTTCTTATTCATAAATACCACCAGCTTTGGATTCTTGCAGTTGGGTTAAATGTTAAAATACATGTGCAATATTTTTAAAATCTCCAGATTAATTGCTTATCAGTGATTCAGAGTTTATCTGTGTCTTTTTTATCGTTTAGGTGAACATCATGTTGACTGGCCTGACTCTACTGGCCTTCATACATCCTCTTAATGTTTTCTTTTACTGCAGAAAGCTGGCAAAACAGAGAGAGAACATTTCAGAGTCATCAATAAGAGAAACATCAATGTATTAATATAAACGATTTTATTTGTCCGATATACTTATGGATATAAAGGACTATATGGTAAGAAGAAAATGCATAGACGAAATTCCTAAAGGGGAGGTTCAATAGTATTTCATGCATTCTGCATTACCACAGTTTAACTCTTTCCCCGCCAGCACTTTTCATGATTTTGACAAAAGTTTAATAAGTCCCAGAAAATGCTCTTCATTAAATATATAAACATACAATACATTAAAGGTGACATAGAAGGATTAAACTGGGTATTTATCCTTGTTCTGTGATGTGACATGTAGACAAAACATTTTTTGTTTGCTCTGTAATGCCTCAGAAGCTTCCTAAAAACCTCTCTCAGATAGCTCTATTAGGGTGGGGGATTTTAAACAAGTGGTTTTGCACCTATTTGGCTCCCCCTACTGGCTGAACTTGCAATCTCATTACTGATTGGCTGACTTTGCTGCCACTCAAAAAATGTAGCCAATTATTTTAAAGTGGAGGGGCAGGGAGATGCCTGTGATGTCATAAGCATCAGTTTTTCAGATTGGGCCGTTTTCTGGCTGACATTTCTAAAAGAGGAATTTCTATGAGACTGAGATGTTTAGCATGTCTAGCACTTTTTGTATGTTTGTGAATGCGGGTAGACTACCATTATTCAACAAAGACAAGGTAAAAATGGTTTTTCATTCTCTGTCCCCTTTAAATGAAAGAACAGACCCTTTGCTTTCAAAAAAAAAAAAAGTTTCATCCTACCTTCATTAGTTCTCTTTTTATCACCTCTCAAATATGGGTAGGTTTCTTTAAAAACACCAAAATTTGAGCAAAAAGCTGAGATAATTAAATTTTTGTAAAGGAATTTTGATCAAAACTTAGATGGACATACATCTGTTTGTCCTAGGGTGATACTTCTGAGTTTTATAAGTTGCGGCCACCTGGTGGATAATAGTGGTATTGCAGATTGACGAGATTACTTGTCAAGGCGGGGAAAGAGTTAAGAGTTGGTGTCCTCGTGTTAAACATAGGCAGTGTGTCAACAAAGCAGTTGGACATGTTACAGAGTATTTCTGTGCCGAATACACTTTGCCAGGGTTCATACAAGTTTTAGAAAGTTGTTTTCGATTACAGGCCCAGCTGACGTCTCAGGGGTTTCTATACATATCATTTATTTTTATGGCACTTCCCCCCGGAAAACCCTGCCCCGATCAGATTCTCAAGCACTTCATGATTAAGGCTGTTGAACTAAACATGAACGATGCTCATTTGATCGCAGAACGCATAAATATCACTTCACCATACCTTTTTCCTGAAACCTTGGCATTGGTGTATTCTGTCAGTAACTATTTACCATATACTTTTCAATATATTTTTTAAATGTTTATTTTAGTATCATTTAGTAGTACTATTAGTTAAAGGAACAGTATGTAGGATTGTGGCCAAAACTGGTATTGCAATCACAAAACTTGTGGCTAAAACTGGTACTGCAATCACACAACTGGTGGCCAATACACAAAATGACAACATAAACATCAGTTGAGGGCTGCAACTCCACTTTTTAAACGACAATATCCTGGCCAGACCACTGTTGTCAGTGATATAAATATTTGAAATGAAAAAGATTTCTTAATGTCTAGTGACACATCAGGGCCATTTTATGATTAATTGATATAAATTTCTTACATACTGTTCCTTTAATCTTGTTTTTATCTTTTGTTAATAAATTCCATTTTATTACCACTGTGTCTTCCTTGTGTTGATAAACCAGTTAAAGGTTTAACAAGTAAATTGCTCCTTCAGATAAATTAGAAGACAAACTCCCTCCCATTTACATATTTTTCTATTTGTTGTAAAGGAGGGAGGGGTCGTTGGACACACACACACAGACTCGAGGCTGAACTCATAGTCTCCTGTGTATGGCATACGACCCAATTGGTGCCTGTGTCAAAATCACTACAGCATTTTTTAGCACCACTGTATGTAATAAAAATGAAAGCAATTTACAGAAATAAGAGTTGATAGCCATATAGGCTAATACCATTTATTTCTCATAGTATTTACAAACTTTATCAATACAGAAATTACAATAAACAGTACTACTTTGCAGTAGTTGGCATGAACAGAGTAATTTTTGAAAATAAAAAACTTGTATACGAAATTTGAGAACATACTGGGACACTTTAGGGCAATGGGTCCTTACAAAAGATCTTCAAGCTATTGTGGTCAGACTTTTCTGAAGTTGGGCGATACATAGATAATATTCTATTGATTACACATTTACGCATTAACAGGAATTCTTATATGTCTGCTTCCATTGGGAAAGCATTAACAAAGCTTTAAAGCATTATTGAGTAACCTTAGTCCAATAAGCCAATGCTGACCAACAAACTGATTATTAATATGCATGCTATCCAGCAATGCATATCAGTTAAAAAAGTGCATGTGTTGTTTTTAAACATGCTGATTAAGACGTATTTATTCCCCTGTGAAGATTTGAGCGAAAATGTGTGCTGTTGGCTTCGGTGTGCAACCCTTACGACTTTGACCAGATGTAGAAAAATGGATTTTTCGTTTAGACAATCCATATTGATTTGTTTATCTTATTGTCATAAAAGATGAATTAATAATACATACATGGAGCAGTTTCTTTATACACTCTAAAAAGTGAAAAGTTTGATGAACCATTGCTATTACTTTAATTGATTACAATAAAAAAAACTTTGTTTTTTACTTCACCTAAAATGAAACTAAAGTGAAATTTTAAGTTGTTACCAATTGAAGTATTATTTTAAGTTGTTCCAACTTTTCACTTTGTACTGTGTAAGCATAAGAAAAATGGGTTTTGAATGGAGAAGCACTATGGTTTAAATAATTACACTTACAGTATAGTAATTACAAGGTGGTTGTTGAGAGGACCTGCATCACATTTCATTTCTCACTCTTCTTTTTTGCATAGAGACAGAGCGCAGTTATGCAAATTTGAAAACCATGCCCACCGGGGGGAAAACAATCCAACCGTCTCCATTGACTTTGTATAGCGAGAGTGACAATATGTACGGCTAACAAGCCAAAGAACCCAGAAATAAGTTTTTATAAGCTGTCGAGCAGTAAAACCCAACCTTTAAGGAAAAAAAGTGAATCGCCGACTACATTTCCCCCTAGTGGACGCAGTTCTACTAATAGGAGTACTATGAAAAGTTGCCTGTTTTCCACTTTTGTGTCTTTAAACGCTCGTTTTTTGAGGTCGACAGCTTATAAAAACTTATTTCTGGGTGTTTTGGCTTGTTAGCTGTACATATTGTCACACAGCAGCTTTTAGGCATTATTCTGTTTTTGTTATAAGCCAGAAATGACAAGGAGGCAGCCTCTCGCAATACAAAGTCAATGGAGACGGTTGGATTGTTTCCCCCCCGGTGGGCGTGGTTTTCAGGTTATGACGCGCTGCGCTCTGTCTCTATGTTCTGGAAGTTAGCGTGACATCATTCGTACAAACTCTGTGGAGAGAGAAATAAAAAATCGGTTAAGCTGTACATGCATAAAATGTTAAGAAAGTAAACACGTACAAAACTTTTTCCAAAAATTTTTACATTTGCATTTGGGCATTTAGCAGAGGCTTTTTTTTAAAGAGACTTACAAAGATAAGTAAACAAGGATCTGCATCCTTATAATAATAAAGGATCTGCATATTTGCATAAATTTCTATGCATTTGTCGATGGTGTCCCTTACTGATCATTCTTGATTAATAATAATAATAATTTGTTACATTTATATAGAGCTTTTCTGCAGACCTCAAAGCGCTTTACATATGAATGGGGGAATCTCCTCAATGTGCAGCATCCACCTGGATGATGCGATGGCAGACATATTGCGCCAGGACACACACCAGCTTATTAGTGGAGAGGAGACAGAGTGATATAACCAATTAGTATATATGGGGATAATTAGTAGGCCAATGGGCAAGTTTGGCCAGGATGCTGGGGAACACCCCTACTCTTTTTCGAATGACATCCTGGGATTTTTAACAGCCACAGAGAGTCAGGACATCTCATCCAAAGGACGGTGCTTTTTGACAGTATAGTGTCCCCGTCACAATACTGGGGTGTTAGGACCCCCTGCTGGTCTCACTAACACCTCTACCAGCAGCAACCTGGTTTTCCCAGATGGTCTCCCATCCAAGTACTGACCAGGCTAAGCCCTGATTAGCTTCAGTGGGCAAGCTGTCTTGGGCTACAGGGTGATATGGCTGCTGATTATCCATATTTATTTTAAATCTTTTTTGAAAACATTTAAAAATGACCATTGCAATTTGTAGGTTAATGTATGCATTTTTCATGACAATTTCCACCCTCTATTTGACCTTTAAAATGTAAAAGTCCATTTTATCACCTTTTTGTTTTAAAAAAAATAAGCACTTGCATGTGAAAAGAGTAGTGCTCTGCAGGGTTTACTTTCGGTGCCAAGATAGTTTAGAACGTTCTCATTCTGTGAAAACAACCTCAGGCAATGTTTACATCTCACTGTTACATGTTCACAAAACAAACGTAAACCAAACTGCTGAAATGTGCTGTGCAGATAGGATCAATCTGAACTATTTCATTGCATTTTGCTGCTAACCAAGAATGATCGTTAGCCTTCAGGTCTATAACAGGATAGACTTTTGTTTCATGCTCCACAGAGGACACTTCTCACCTTCAAAGTCAACCTGCCCATCTCCATTGAGGTCAACATCCCTGAGGATTTCATCAATCTCTCTGTGGTTAAGCTGCTCTCCCATTAGCTTTTTCATAGCTTCTCTCAGTTCAGCCAGACTGATCTGACCATCGCCATTAGAGTCAAACTGGGAGACAGATTGTGAGAGAGCGTGTGTAAATAAAAAGACAAAATAATAATTAATAATAATAAAATATTTTTTTTAATCTTCATTGCATATTTCTCATTATGTTATCCTCATATGACTTATAAAGCAATGGTAACTTTCACTCGTCTTAGCTTACAAATGTTAAGATTGAGCCATTTCCTTCGGACGTGCCGAACCTCACCATGATACGGTCACCTCAGGTCACATCTACCTGAGCAGACTTCCTTGTTCTTAGTGTCAACTTCCCTGTCCAGCTATATATATATATATATATATATATATATATATATATATATATATATATATCTCTGTCAATGAACCATTACAATGTACCAATAACCAGTCTTGTATATCCGAGTGATGATCACGAGTAGTCCAGACATTTTCCATCCTCTTGTCTGCAAGGAATTAATACTTCCTCTTTTCATCCCTTTAAATTGTGTACCTCTTCCAAAAAACCTCTGACTATAATTTGAACCATATAAGATGTCTGTGTCTTTCATAGCCCCTGATATCAGAACCAAAAAATCCATCAAAGACCAGCATAAACTGGCAGCTAGTTTTAGCTGGCTTAAGGTGGCAGTAGCGGGTCTAAGCTGGTCCTCCGAGCCTGGCAAAGCTGGTCAAATTGAACAAAACACAGCTAGACCAACTTGCTTCACCAGCAATACCAGCTAAAACCAAACTGGGAGACCAGCTAAAACCAGCTCACCAGCTTATACTGGTTCTAGCTGGATTTTTCAGTAAGGGGCTTAGACCTCCAGACTACGAAACATGTTCCTAGACCTGATTAGAATTTATTCTAACACATTTGTTACAAAAAATGCCATAAAAATCAAAAATAAATTTTAAATGTAGTTTTTTTCTATAAAATGATCACATTTGTGATGGTGTCATTATTAGGTCAAATTTCTCTGACTGAATGTTTAGTATTAATGTGCTAGACACAACATGTTGTAAACAATGTTGTTTACAGAAGCAAACACCAACCTCTCTAAAAGCATCTCTCAATTCTTTCACACCAATCATGTCTGCTGTTTCAGCCAACATCTTTGGCCCCATCAGGTCTACAAAGTCCTCAAAGTCGACTCTGCCGCCACCTAGTGGAAAATTTCAACTCAAGATTAATGGTTGCAATATCCTGGTTTATGATCTCTAGAGTTTGATCTTGAAACTGTGGTAATGATTCTGCCAGTGTTGAATAATGAAGTTTAATGATAAGATCTTACAGATCTGCTGGCTTAGTTCAATCAGCTCCATCTCCGTGGGCATGTATCCCATCGTCCTCATACACTCGCCCAGATCCTTACAGCTAATGAAGCCATCCTTATCTTTGTCAAACTCTCTGAAGGCTTCCTTAAGCTCTAGAGAGAGAGAGAGAGAGAGAGAGAGAGAGAGAGAGAGAGAGAGAGAGAGAGAGAGAGAGAGAGAGAGAGAGAGAGAGAGAGAGAGAGATCCACAGTTGATATTTATGTACAGTAATTCAGATAGTGAAAGATAAATGGACCACTCTTTAAGGAACAATTCACATAAAACATTTCCTTTTTAAGGTGAACTGTCCCTTTAAATGTAAAGGGAGTTGACTGTAGTAAGATAAATATGTTGACACATATATAGAGGAAGGTAATGGGGATGAGGAAAAGGAGTCAGTAAGGGAAATGCTATTTTGGGTGTGTGGGAAGGTTTTTCACTGGAAGCACTCAATGATGACAAAGCGCATGAGTGATGTTGAATATCTTTGTACCTTCAATTTCCTCTGGCCGTAGATCTCTGTCCTGTAATGGTTATGGATTTCAAAGAAACGTACAGAGACAAATTGTGAACACATATACAAAAAACATACATACGTCATACATGTGAAAGAATGAAAATATACAATAAAAAAGAATGTTGCGACAGTCACACAGTAATGGTGGTCAAGCTCGCTTTGTTAAAACAAATAAAAGTAGATGCAAAAGTTATGATTTTTACAGCTAATGTACTAAATAATGTAATGTTTGACAGTACCTAATGTGGGACATTTAGTACCTTTATATATGTACCATTTTGGTACAGATACACTGTAAAAAAACCTGTAATTTTACAGAATTTTACAGTTTTATTTTACAGATTTTTTAAAATATACACTGTAAAAAAATTCTGTAGAAATTGCAGCTGGGTTGCCGGTAATTTACCGTAGATTTACATTTATGTTATTTACTGGCAAGAGTTTGTTCAAAGTTAAATGAACATTAAACATTTACAAGTCTTTGTCTTTACAGAGTAAAACTAAAAAAACAGCATCAAGCAAAACATTCTGGGAAACAAAATCTGAAGCAAAAAACAGAAAAAGGTTGATGATGATTTCTGGTTCCCAGAATGCTTTGCATGAGGCTGTAATTGTATAGTTTTATTCTGTAAAGATAAAGACTTGTTAATATTTAAAATTTATTTAACTTTGAACAAACTCTTGCCAGTAAATAACATAAATGTAAATCTACGGTAAATTACCGGCAACCCAGCTGCAATAACATTGTAATTTCTACTGATTTTTTTTTTACAGTAAATTGTAAAATTACATAAATATTCTGCAAATTTACATATCCACTGTTAAATCACATGAAAAACACGTAATTGTGCATATCTTCGAGGTATCAATATGCTACTTTTAGTTACAAAAGTGTACTTTTTAAAAAGGTACCACCTGACCCCAGTGACAACTTACGTACCTTATAGTAAATTTTTTCTGATAGTGTACCCAATTTGTGTCTATTAATGTATTTATAAATAAATCATGCAAACAATCCCTTCATAACTATTATTACAATCTTTCCTGTATATGCTTTGCTTTGCATGTGTTTCCCCAGCTGTCACAAACCTGAAAAGCCAGGCTTATACTCACACACACCTGTCTGTGTTGCCCGGGGCAACCACCTGCATGCCATTACATGAACACCTGAGCGGATGAACAGTTCACACCACCAGGCTCTGATTGCAAATCATCACTGGTAAAACAGTCAGCCGCCGTGTAAAATTAGCCTTTAATGGGTGTATCTATCTTCTTTACAGGAAGTTATTAATCTGAGCCAAGACTCGAGGCATCCAGCTTGACATTTATATGAGACAGAGCACATGTGCTGTGCTATGTGTTTTTTTTTTCATTAAAGGGGACAGAGAATGAAAAAACATTTTTTACCTTGTCTTTGTTGAATAATGGTAGTCTACCCGCATTCACGAACATACAAAAAGTGCTAAACATGCTAAACATCTCAGTCTCATAGAAATTCCTCTTTTAGAAATGTCAGCCAGAAAACGGCCCAATCTGAAAAACTGATGCTTATGACATCACAGGCATCTAACTGCCCCTCCACTTTAAAATAATTGGCTACATTTTTTGAGTGGCAGCAAAGTCAGCCAATCAGAAATGAGATTGCAAGTTAAGCCAGTAGGGGGAGCCAAATAGGTGCAAAACCACTTGTTTAAAATCCCCCACCCTAATAGAGCTATCTGAGAGAGGTTTTTAGGAAGCTTCTTAAGCATTACAGACCCAAACAAAATTTTTTTGTCTACATGTCACATCACAGAACAAGGATAAATACTCCGTTCAATCATTCTGTGTCACCTTTAAATTATTAGCAACCGAGACCCTAAAACCATTGAAATTCAAGACATATCTATCAAAAATAAAATCGATAGAAGATATTTTTCACACTATCTGCTATAAGTCGATAGTTTATAAAGCAACATGATCTCACAGAAAGTCGTGTTATAGTCACACAATTTTTTATTAATATATTTGTGTCCATGGCACGAAATTGAGCATGAATGTCTTTTTTGTGTCACCCGCACAAATTTCTATAAATATTTTTTAGTGTCCGTTGCACAACTTTCTTTTTCGTGTCATTTTATGTATAGTTCCCCCCATTTTTAAATCATTGTCGCTTGGGGTTAGATTTGGGGTTTGGGTTAGGATGTACTTTTATGTATTGGTTTCTACATGTTTTTCTTCCCCTTTTTAAAACTATTCTTGCCTGGAGTTGGGGTTAGAGTTGGGGTTTGGGTTAGGATGTCTAAAAATGTAACAGAAAGTGAAAAGCAACAGACAAGAAAAACTATTTATAGACATTTGTGCGAGTGACACGAACAAGAAAAAAAGCAGAATTTCATGCCACGGACACAAATAAATTAATCAAAGTTTGCGTGACTATAACACGACTTTCTGTGATATCATTCTGTTAAAAACAACTGATAGTGATGGGTGATGTTAATTAAAAGAGAACAGAAAAAAGCAATGAATTTGAGCTCTGTGTATAAAAAACACACTAGAACATCACTTAATGTTCAATAATAATGGTCAATATATGAATGAATAACATTTACAAAAAATCTTCAGAATGAAGTTAATTCAAGTTAATAAAACAACCAAACGATCGCTATTGGCAGATATCAGTCTGAATAATTGGTTAGCGTTATTATCGGTGGAAAAATATCGGATGGTGCAGTTTCTCAAAAATAAGAAAAAAGAAAAAATGTGAGCATTTACATTCATGCTTTTGGCAGACACTTTTATCTAAAGTGACTTGTGATGCATTCAATCTATGCATTTATTTTATCAGTACAGTAGGTTTGTTTCCTGGGATCAGACACATGACCTTCGAGTTGCTAATGCAATGCCATACCTATACTGAGCTACAGGAACACCTTTTATGTGAACAAATCATAATAAATAACACTTCTATGTTTAATGCATTTACAAAATTTCAATGTTTAAGACATTTTTCTATACATTTTTATAATATGGTGGGTTGCTGCTTGAGGGCAAATGCACAATCTGCTTATTAAAGCTAAACATGTTGGATATCACTGTATTGTGATATTATAACTTTTTGTTGTTATTGGTGGTGACAACAGTATTCAGTCAATAAAACTTCATGATCACAACAGAGCATGGTTCCATATATGAACAAGTAAACAGCCTGAAAAATGAAATTTTACAAATGACATAAGAACAAATGGCAGACGTTTGATCTGATTCCCTGAGCCTGTGTTTTGGCAGTGGCCTGCCAGTCATATTCACACAGCTGGCAAGCTGATTACCATGAATTGGCAAGCATGATGCCAACAGCATTAGGGTGGGGTCACTACGGTTAACAGATTAGAAGGATTCAGGTTGCCAGGCAACAAATGGAGTTGAATGAATCTCAACCAGTTATGTACTCAGGCATTAAAACATGCAACATATACATCTTTATTATCCTGTACTATTATCCTGCACTTCTCTTAAAGCTCACGGTCTTTATGTGATCCTGCAAAAGTGCTTTTAACAAAACTACCATGAGTCAGGCAGAACATTAAACTAAGGCACAGGAGAAAGATATTACACTCATATGTCCCTGTCACTATTAGCCTACTTTGCTCCAAAGCCATGGCTTTAACTTATCAATCCCCTACAGAACTTAACTCTTTAAAACCTCTCTACTTATTTCCCAATTCATCCATACACACTTGTAATGTTCAATAGATTAAACCAACATTCAATGAGTGCTTATTCAAACTAAACATTTTGTTACACGGCTTTTCAAAAGTTTAATTGATAATGGCGACTCACACTGAAAAAGATGATTGGTGGACCATGACACAGCATCCTCCAATAACAAACAGTGTGGCAGGGAAGAAGTGATGGAGGAGACTAAGGGAATGGACTCAGGATAGGACATGACTGGAGATGCACAAAAAAAAGACAATTAATGGAGGTAAATCTGATTTTGAGGTACTGTATGTGCTTGTACATACTAGTTGAGCCTGAGCGAAGCTCTGTCGGAGAAAGATGCAGGCAGGGCCCACGATGTTATGCAAAACGGTACAGTTCTGAACCAAAGCACATATCGGCTCATCAAACGGACGCTTTTCCCCCAACTCTTCGTCATCATCATCCTCAGCTGCTGCGTCACCACTGCCCCCTAACATGGCAGTGCCCAGTGGCGCACCGCTGCCCTCCATGGGTGGGACTCCCTTTGCGTGGAACCATTGTATTATGCATTAGACAAAACGATCTAAGTGGTTGTTACCCATCTATTTACACCAAATCTGACTTTCATTGGCCAATTAACTAGTTAATTTACATCACATGAATCACATAAAGCCTCTATTTAAGTTACTTTACTAAATGTTTTCACAGTATATGAATTACATTTTGTTCAACTTGTGACTACAGCATGCACAGGTAAACAAAGTTTAGCAAAAGTGATTCACGGCAAAAAAATGTATCCAAGTTATTGACAATACAAAATCTAGGGAGCATAAGTAGCTTAACATATCCTCGCAAAAGCCAAGCAAGGAGAAAGAGTACAGCTATATTTACGTAAATCAGTCTAAAACGTCTATAAAATAAGACTCACTCTTATCATTTGCACTTTTTCCATATAAACAGACATCTTACCTTCTTCATACTCCTCCTTTTAGATGGCTTTGCTCCCATCATTTGTATTCCTCTGCTTCTTTCTGATTCAACTGTTTCGTCTCTTTTCGGTCCCTCCCCCTAGCCCCCCCTTCACTCACTCACAGTCCCTGCGCTCAGATATTACATAAACTTTACAACACACAAACCTCATTCTCGTCCCAAGAGAGGGCAGAGCTGTTTAAAGCATATAGGTGAGGGGGTGTGATGGTAATACCACAAAAACAGTCTCGCGCACAGGATGTTTTTGGAGCAGTGAGACCTCTTCCTTCAGCCAAATGTTTATTCAGTACTCACTAATCCTCATTCTCTCATCTTGCATCTGTTGTACATTTTCTCTCTCTCTCTCTCCCTCCACATGTTACTTTACATCCTCATTGTAATCACTCCTTGTTTTATTGGATTGCGAAAGACTGCTTTAACATGGCAGAGCCTCATAGAGGAGTAATAGAGAAAAATGGAGAGAGAGAGAGAGAGAGTGTGTGTGAGGGAAAGTTGGGACAGTTGGGACAGTCAGACAGGGATGGGAAAGGCCTTCATAATCCTCAACATTCCAGATTACTTGGTGAGTGCAAAACAGCTGGCGGTACTGATGAGAAAATGTAGGATAAAAGATAGAGAGCAGGTGGAAAGTCATCAGATGGGTTTTAGGAGGGCGATGAGTGATGGGGTGTCATTTTGTCATGGTGGAAAGCTGTCATTGATAGTATTAATGAACTGAATTAAAAACGTAATTGGAAAAAAATGCAAGAAATATATGCAAAAATAATAATAATAATGCAAGAAAAAAATCACTAAGACTATGATTTGTTTAATTGTGTAGGCATATTATCTACGTGTGCATTATCCCAAATGTATTAAACAGTGTTTAAATTCATAAAAAATTGCAATTTCTAACCTCTGTAACGTCCTACATTCATCGCCTGCAAACCACTGTCAAAGTATCATGAGAGCGATTACAAAAAGTGTTGCATCGCTCTCACAATACTTTGATGTCACAGGCTAATCGGTCTGCTTAGTCCCCATCTGGAATAACCATAATATCTGTTATAAAAAGAAATCAGTATTTTTTCTTGATTGGTTTAAAAATAATATTGTTTGGTTTCTCAGCTTTTAAATAGTAATGGTGATTTATTTTCTTATTCTGAGTTCCTAACAAAATACTGCATTCCTGTCACTCCTCATGACTTTGCCATAGTTATGAATGCCATTCAGTGGAGTTATTGCACTTTGAAAAAATTCTGTTGATTCTATACCTTAGTTCCATGACTAATCCCTGTGAAAAAGCGACAGGGAACATTTGTTTTGCATTCAATCCTTCTTTTAGGAACAGGAAAATTCGACATCTTTTTCGGTGTTACCTACTATTCCTTCTGTTCTGTTGGGAATTATTTTTTATGATATTCCTTGGAAGAGAGTGTGGTCTTTACCTAATATATATTTGATCACAAACAAGGTATCCTTTAAATTGCTACATCATGTTTACCCTGTGAATATTTATTTTAAAAATGTTTCTGGAGAAGGATCCTCTGTCTCTCATTTTTGGGAATGTGCCCAACTGCCCATGTAGCAACTTTTTGGGAAAAACATCTGTTTATTTATACTTACTTCTCTGTTGGATCATTTTTCTTTGTTATACAAGGATGTTTTGTTTGGGTTTTATTGGGCTGAAAAGTACGGAGCCCCTAAGGGGACCTGGAGCAAAAATTAAATAAAGTGTAGTTTCATGTGCTCACGTGAAACTTTCATGTGCTTACGCGAAACCTTCATGTGCATAATTTTTAATAAGTTTTTTAAGTTCATAATTTATAAGTTTAGTTTCACATGCTCACGTGAAACTATCGCGTGCTCACATGAAACTATCGCGCGCGCACACGAAACTATTAAAGAGAAAGTTTCACGTGTGCGCGCGATGGTTTCATGTGAGCACGCAATAGTTTCACGTGAGCACGCGAAACTAAACTTAAAAAAAATTCTGCACATGAAGGTTTCGCGTGAGCACATGAAACTAAACTTTTATTAAGATTTTTTTACTCCAATGTCACCTTAGGGGCTCGGTAGTACGGAACTTAAATGACAAATATTTCTTACCAAACCTAGCAAAAGTTTTTATACATAAGTGCAAATTTTTGTCTGTAAAGCCCCCATTTCCTATATTTTGTATAAGATTTAAAGTGTTATTTGGATACAATATCTATCTCCAGCTGTTAAAGCCTTAAAATTCTGTGCATCTTATAATATTTGTTCCTACCTATAGTGTACAGTTAACAGTGTGCCTAGTTGTTTAATGATGTAATTTACCCTGGCCATGTATTTTATTTATTTATTTCTTGTCTGTGTGTTCATTTTTTTTTTGTCTTGTGATTTTATTGTTAATATGTTTGTATACTTTTGTAAACCTGTTAATATTTCCATTAAAAAAAGGCTAATTGGTCTGCGCAACGCCGTACGCTCAAGTAGTTATAGCAGTTGTAGCTGGTTTGTCACTCTCTGCGCTGTCTGTGGTCCTGAATAGCTCGTCTTGGGGGGACACATCCCCCTTTGCCCCACCGTGGTTTATTGGAAACAGTGTAGTAACCATGTTTTTTTGGTTTTAACTGTAGTAACACCATGGTTCATTTTCGTAAGAAATAATAAACATCACAACCAGCAAATAGGCTACTAGAAATGAAAGAATTGAGGTCTATGAGATTAAAGGGATTTACATGTTCAGGTATTTACAAAACAGACATCTGAGATCTATTGCCCTTTCCCCTCTCTACTCAGCAGTAAAATTAGATTTTGGTTCAGATAAACTAAAGGTATTACAGTATTCAATCCCACATTCATGGTGTATTACCATTAATCTCTTCAGATTCCACAATAAACTTTTTACTTTATCTTATGATAAGACAAAATTGCAAACTATCCCCAAAGTAGTTGATACAAAACAGTAAGATATACTATGCTGCTTGATTCATCTTTTCTCTTTATGTGCCCTTAGCAAACTGCATTGTGTGAATGTAACCACGAGGGGGCGGCACATAAAAATAATTGATATTCTGACGTCAAATTGATAGATGGGAATGTGGGGCAAATATGCAGATGTGCAGGGTGGATTATGCTCATATGCATTTATTTTTTTACAGTCTTACTTATAGCTAAAAGCGTGATGAAGTTATATATGGTGTCTGTCAAATGCTTAATTTTGATGCTTATATGCTTGACATTAGATATATATAATTCATGGTTTCCGACAAGTGGGCAGAGATGTCATTTTGTGAAATGAATGTTTGAGGTTTGAGTCCATTTCTGTTAAATTAATGTGAATTTGACAACAATGTAAACAATTTGAAAAACAAAAAGAACATAATAAAAGCATAGTGTAAAAGTTTAATGGCTGCTGTGAGAGTACAATTCATCTCAAATGTTATTCTGGTGTGATGCATGCAAATTTGTTTTGATTCCTAGAATCTTTTTAATTCATACACTCAGTTTTTTATGCAAAGAGGGCCATAAAACAATAAACATGTATGCATTGAATTGCATACGTGCATGAATGCATGTAATCCTGCACTGACTCATCAAAGTGTCTGTCTGACCATCTGATAAATTTTGATCATCTGTGTCTTATACATTAATGGTAGATCGGTAAGGGTTAATTTCCACAGCACATAATTTGACCATAACACATCTATGAACGTACAGTCACATATAGACAAACAAACTATAAATCCGATTTACTCACATAGGTGTACCTAAGCTGTTTTCTGCCACAGTACCACAAGTTTAACTAATGTCATATATCATGTATATGGGCTACATTTGCATACAATGTATGGAACCAAACAAATACTTGTTTGAAAAGAGTAACACACATTGCATGTTAACAAGAGATTTGTACATATGTGCCTTTGCTATTTTACGTCTAGATAATTTCTTACTGATGCGTGCCATTGTTTTAATTAATCATCATTATCATATAATATGAATGGTGGATGAAAATATTGTTTTGTCAGACAGCCAGACATCGGACTTACAGAGAGAAAAATGTAGAGCATCTCATTTCTGTTGGTTCAAATAGCTTTGGTGCACGCGCGTGTGTCTGTATGTGTGCGCTATAGAGGAGATTTGGGTTGTCTGTTGTATATTTGTGGGCTGTCAATGGATTAAGGCCAAAGCCCAAGAGAAGAGAGAAAGCAACAGAGAGACAGAAATGCAAAGAGGAAAATTATGTCACCTGACATGTTTGTGTAGCTGCATGTTTACATGCATTAGTTTTTTTATCATATACAGAAAAAGTAGCATTTATTTATTTATTTAGATAAATTGTTTGTAATTTTGATTAAAGCATTATTTACTGCTGATCTAATATATATATATATATATATATATATATATATATATATATATATATATATATATATATATATATATATATATATATATATATATATATATATATATTTATAGCAATGCATTCAGTTTGGCACTTAAAAGTTAAAGTACTAACAGTTTTGTCATAATTTGCTCAACTTCTTTACCTCCATGTGCTTTCTTACCTTGAGTTATATTTCAATGTTAGGGATTGTAACCTTTAGTCATTCTTTACTTTCATTCAGTCACAAACATTGTGCCTAACATCTGTATTTGTGTCCAATATAAGAAAGCACCTACAATGACAAAGCAAAGTAATATGGGTTGGAAACAACATAGAGTGAATAAATTGACACTATTATTTTTTAGTTAAACTTTACCTTTAACATTATTCAGGTATAGGGTTTATCTGTTTGTTTGATGTACAGTATGATCATAAAGCTATTCTAATGTCTGATCTTGTGGCCAAATACTATTATGTGGGCAAATCTGTAGTGTTGAGTGAATCCGTTTTTAAAAGGATCTGTGTTTTTGAGTTGTTAATCTCACCCGTATAATCCTCTTCTTCTCAATCAATCTCTCTCTTATTTTTTTTCTTTCATCCCTTGCAGCTATTTACTCTTTTTCCTTTCCTCCATCGCAGTTACTCTGGCACAGGAAGATTTTTTGAGTAATGTTTGTGACCAAACCATTCATGAGCCCCAATAGTATTCTTTTTACCTACTATGGAAGTGAATGGGGCTCATGAATGGTTTGGTTACAAACATTACTCAAAATCTATTTATTTGTGTTCATCAGTCAAATAAATGTGTACAGACAGGTTTGTATGAGAGTGAGAAAATTATAAATTGTTATTTTTGGGAGAACTATAACAACTTTTTCCTGATGTTATTGATTTTCAATTTTATTTTTAATTATCAACTCCCCAGAGATTTAAAGTTTAACTAGTATCTCTGCTGGGTCTTGACTAGGTCAGAGGAACAATAAAATCATTTAAGGGGGACTCAAGTCATCAGTTTAAAAACAATAATTTACCAGAAATACAAATACTAGAATCTTAACCCTTAAGCTTACCGAATGAAATTCACATTATTATCGAAACTTCAAATTAATCTCATAGGGGTGAAGGTGAAGCACTCTGCCTAAGTAGCAGTGCTTCGCCTTTTGAGAATATAGTTTCCAGTATGGCTGTGTCTCATATGACCTTGTTATTTGTACACGCTGTGACTATACAAATCACAACATATAAATAGGAAAATTTTGGCATTATTTTTCACTTATTGGGAGCAGGATGCTAGCTGGAGCCATTTACTTTCAGTCTTTGTGCTAAGCAAGGCTAGTGGTAGGTGCGTGCGTCAGACAGAGTTAGGAAGATGAAAAGGTATGCATGGACTTACACAGTTCTGTAGCTAACTCTGGGGGACACGAAAAAAGTCAGCGTGTTCCTTTAAACAAGCAACTGTTGTCTGTCTGAAACCATCACTATAATGACAACAAATAAATGCCTTTGGTATTTTTAGAGATTTGTCAGCATATTAAAATTCATAGTTATACGGTCACTTATGCAAACTGTCACACTTCACTCGACTTTATGTTATCTGGTAAAACACAAGAAGACAATTTAAAGCAATGGACAGCTTTTTTACAGTCTGCCAGTTACTCAAATTATGTCTAACATCTTTTGTAAATATCCCTTTATGTAGATTATTACCTCATTGTTTAGCTTACACAGAACAGCCTACACTGTAAAAAATTATATCAACATAAGTTTTTGTTTTACTTTTAGCTTAAACAAATTAAGATAAAACTTATTTATAAGTCATATCAACTAAATACAGTCAAAATATGTTCAATTGACTTTTTTATATTTTTTTATAATAGTGTACACTGTAATAAAAATTATATTATAAAACGGCCCATTCTGGTGCTTCATTCTGATTGGTTGAAACGCGTTCTAAGCCATGATAAAATACTCCGGTCACACCATGGTTCAGACCGCATTACATAAGTATCACTGCGCCACTGTTGCTACGTACTGATTTACTTATAACGTCTTTAATCATAATTTTCTACAATTATGACATCCGTCAATAAATGTTGAGTCATCTCGTCAATGAAGAGAAAACGTTCTCTGGGGAGTTTCTACCTTAAATCCATATTTCCGCTATCATCCACTAGGTGGCATTCTTACCCAACTTAAACACTGACGCATTCACTCAACACTAAAAAAAAACCGTGTAAATTTTGATTATGGCTCTTAATCTGATCTCTTACAAAAGTTCTTCCCCAAAATGGAATTATCTCCGCTTTTAGCTGAAAATTTGAGAGGTGATAAGAGAACAAATGAAGGTAGGATGAGACATTTTTTGTTCGTTTCATTTGATATATTTTGTTTATTTAAAGAAGAATATTTTTCTGTAAGGCATTCAACTAAAACTGGGTGGCAACTTAAAAAAATACATTGAATGTGAAAGAGTTATGCATGCTTTCAAGCATATTTGATCCACACTTCAGCAGTTGCATGATATAAATGTTAATGTATAAATTAGATGAATGTTGATTTATGAAAATAAACACCACAGTCTTATTTTCATTGTGTCTTTGCTGCGTCTGTGTTGCTTGAGAACTGCGCTCTGTTTCAGCCACACTTGGCGGAAGAGTTATATTTGTACTAATATAATTACAACTTTTTATGTTTTATTTTATGAAATCCTGCTATGCATATGTAGTAAACGTTTTATAAAAGCAATAAGCCCCGCGAATCAGTGGTGTTACAGTGCATTTTATAACAGCTAAGGAGGTTTTAGGCACCCTGCTTCGCGTCATACCTAACAACGCCCCTTAGCTGTTATAAAATGCACTGGTAACCCACTGCTTCTTGGGACTTTTTGCTTTATCAAGATACGTTTTTGTTTTATTTTAACGTAACAAATTAAGTACATTTTTGTAGGTCCAGATTTCAGATTTTTTTGTACAAAACTCATCGATTTGAAAAGGGCTGTGTCCCTGATTGGCCAGCTAATCTGTACGTTACGATTGGTGTGCATATCCTTTTCAAACATGAACAGCCAGCATTAAATAATAAATATCTTAAATTCATAAACGAAATAATTTTCTTGTAAAGAATAAATTTAATACACTTTAAATATGTTTTTCTTTAAAACAATCACTGAAAAAGTAACACTGAATCACTGAAAAGTACCAGATCATACAAGCAGATTATCCAGTACAGTTCACATAAGCCCAACCAAACAAAATCATCTGCTCCAGTGACAGCAACAACATACCTGACCAAAGACAGATGCCACAATGGGTCTGAGTTTTCTACGCTCTGTCTCGCCTCTGAGGGGCTCTTCATCAGGTTCATGAGACAAGTTTAGGCTGAGGGTCTTGGTTTTTGGTGGCCTTTTAAAGCTGCCACCTGATGAGGTGCTCCATCTCCTCAGCTTGTCAATCTTCTTCTTAAAAGACCCCTACATTGAAAGTATAGAGAAAAAACATTTGCTGTACAATATAGCGTGAGATAAAACCAAATTGAAATAAAACAAGAGGAAGGAATGCCTTTATAGACATATACCTTAAAGTTTTAAATACACAAAGACTTTTATGGGGTCAGTTGTCACAAATGGAATCGACAAATTAATAGCATATTAGCCACACATTTTAAACAATGACAAAAAAAGATTTGACCACATACAACCAATAAATTTGTCAATTTGCCCACACTTGCTATTCATGAAAAAATACCCATATCATGATACTACAATATAAAATCTCAATAAAAAACTTAATCCTGTTTTCTAATAAATCTTTTGAACTATACATTTTCAACATGTGTTTAAATACGTTGGTCCCATACCTTTTTGACAATCTTGTCTTGGGGAATCTCCATGCTGCCTGCTTCCATTGACATTTTTTTCTGAGATTTTTCGGAGCATTAATGGTTTTCTCTGACTCGGTTTACTCAGGTCAAATTTTGTTGCAGAAATGCGTTGAGTATCTCTGTCTCATGGACATCACTTGCCCCTCCTCTCTCTTTTTCACTCTCTCATCTCTTTCATTCACTCTGTCTCAATCTGTTTCTTTTTAATACTGCCTCTTCATCTCTCTCACTCTCATTCATACGTATATGCTCTCTTGACTCCTCCCTCTTCTGCTTTAGAGATGCTCTGGTCAAATGTACATTGCCAGATTCCTACAATAGGCTTTTATTGTAAATTCATAAAAATGAATGAATGCAAGAAAACTTGCTTAAAGAAAACTCACACTTTTACTAATGTCTGGATGGGTTAGTTTAGGGACAACGATAGTTTTTGATTTCTTTAGTTTTACATTAACTGTATTTGTCCCACATTATACATGCTGACAGTGTGTGATCTGACTGTAGATCAAGAAAAAGGTTTCATCTCTCATTTTTTCCTCTGGTTTGCATCTGATTTAGTATAATCTTTTATCATGTCTCCTGCTCTCTCGTTCTCTCTGTCTCTCTTTCAAAATCCTCTTACATCTGCATCTTCTGTTCCCACCCACATTGTTTATTGACATGTATACACATTTATTGCAAGGTACTCTGCAATGCTTGATTCTGATTGGTCAGGTGCGACATTTTGAGATTTGTTATTCCCTCTGGTTATTCCCAGATAACAACTGCCTGCAGCGTCATCCGGATATTGTGAGTCATCTTGATTGGTGCAGCTTCATTTCCACAAAAATTAAATATAAATAATTAAACAATACTTAAAGGTTCAATATTATGCTCACTTATTTGTGTTCACACACTGGCAACACACATTAATGTTCAAACACCTAATATATGCCCTTTAACTCTTTTCCCGCCATTGACGAGTTTTCTAGTCAATTAGGGGAAAATATTTCCCAGCCAATGACGCTTTCCTGATGAGTTTTTACAGTAATCTGTAATTTCTCTATTATCCACTACATGGTGCTCTTTCTCCATTTATAAAAAACTGAAGCAAAAACTAATTTAATTAATTTTAAACGCTGTGTGTGTTTTGATAATCATTCTGAATCTGATCTCTAACAAAAGTCCTTTACAAAAATTCAATTTTTTTCAGCTTTTTGCTCAATTTTTTTTCTTTTTTAAGAAACCTACCCATATTTAAGAGGTTATGAAAAGAGAACAAATGAAGATAGGATGAAACTTTTTCCTGTTTTGTTTGTTTGTTTGTTTGAAGGCTCTGAGGTATGTTATTTTATTTGATATATTTATATGTTTGTATAAAGAAGAACATTTTCCTGGAAGGCATTTTGTGAAAATCACAAAAAATGCTGGCGGGCAAAAAAAAAAGGCTGGCGGGGAATGAGTTAAACCAAACTTCCCGTTCAATTATTACGGCGCATCTTTCATGTCGTTTTATGTACTGGTTTATTTTTTTCTGTTTCTTAAAACCATTTTCGCTTGAGTTTGGGGTTAGATTGTGCAATGATATTACGCCATGCCTAAAAATAGTCCCATTGGTTATTGACCGAAGAGTCAAGTTTTAAATAGGAAAAATATCAAAACTTGTTATTTTTAGCACAATGCTAATGGTCTAATCAGATTCAATGGATAATGCTAAGCTATGCTAAAAGTGGTACCGCCAGACCCAAAGATCGGCTGGATGGATTTCCAAATGGTAAAAATCAGATGTTTAACTCTAGGGGAGCTGGAAAATGTGCATATTAAAAAAAAAAGTGGAGTGTCCCTTTAATGGTCAAAACGAATGTTAACTAACTGCACAAATTATGCATTTTTTTGGATTTCCTAATAAACATTAGTCAAAACAGCACACTTGTGTCCCTCGCAATACCACAACCATTAGCTTTAGTGGCTCACCGGAAGTCTTACACAAAGGAGCTCAAAGATGGCGGCACCCGCATTTACTCCAAAAATAAGCTGGATATGTTTATCCCTTATGTGTTTTTGGGGATATTTTCATCCACTAGAGGGTTTTTACTCTTAACTCTTTCGCCGCCAGCATTTTAAAAAAAGTTGCCAGCCAGTGCCAGTGTTTTCTTGATTTTCACAAAAGTTTAATGCCTTCCAGAAAATGTTCTTCTTTAAATATATAAACATACAATATACCAAATGAAAGAAGTTGAACAGACCCTCTGCTTTCAAACAACAAAAAAAGTTTCATCCTACCTTCAGTGGTTCTTTTGTAATCAGCCCTTGAATTTGAGTAGGTTTCTGCAAAAACACCACATTTTGAGCAAAAAGCAGAGATAATTCCATTTTTGTGACGGACTTTTCATAGAGATCCCATTCAGAGCGATCTTTAAAACAGACACGGACATGCAGCCGCTTGCCATAGGGCAATACTTCCGGGTTTAAAAAGTTGCTGGAGGGCGCCACCTGGTAGATAATAGCGGTATTGTGGAAAGCCGGAAATACTCGTCATTGGCAGGGAAGCGTTTTCTCTTGATTGACGAGATATCTCGTCAATGGCGGCGAAAGAGTTAATTTGGCCACAACTTTCTCTCTGTTTTAGCAAATTGAATGATTTTTGGTGACAATCTTATATTTACATATATTTTAAGAAAATGCTTTGACATTTTCCAAAAACTCGACAATATACCCTGGGCAAATTTACTACTTATGTTTTCATCCACTAACAACACGAAAGGTAGTAAATTTGAACAATGCACACGGGTTATTTGAAACCAATAGTTGGGTTTATTCATGTTTTTTCCAACCATCTGCAGAAATAACCCAGCATTTAGAGTGAAGGTAAGACCTATATTTCACATCTGAGCTTCTGTACAGTGATTTTGTTTTGTTCTGACTGAGACAGACAACATTGCGCACATGAACACAATAATGTTAGGCAAGACCAGGAGTGAAACATGTAGAAAGAATCCAGAAAAACAACTGATCCCAATCTTAAAATTTATTGTAATCTTATGTCACTCCCAGTCGATATGCATATGCAAGTTTTTTCACCTTCATTCTTTTACTTAATATGAAAACATTTATGTTGACAAAACTCACATTTTTTAAGTGTTACCAACTGAAGTTATTTTTTTTTACTAGATTCACTTTTTACAATGTTTTACTTTTATGATATTTTAGTAATGGATTGCCTATCAAACATGTTTCTTCACCATTTGGTTTCTATTTACAGTATGTTGATACAATCTAGTGACGCATACACACGGTTTTAATACCACGAAAGCATCTGTTTTGTACAACTACAGCACAGAGATAAATTTTTATAGCTTTAAACACAAACTGCTCCGTCTGTTCACCAATTTCTGCTGTATTCTCTCACATGAACTCATTCTAGCTCCAGACAAAAAACTGGGACAACTTTCACATTAAGCGTACAATTATATTTTTATATTAAACAATATATATTTACAATCCTGAGACAATGGTTAAAATCTGGAATGTCTGGGTTTACCAAAGTATGAGGATATGAAACGCATGATATGAAGCTTTGAAATTCACATAAATTGTTAATCTGATAATATAATTTTAAATAATACTGTTTATTAAATGCAAATTGTTCTTGCTTATATTAACATTGAAAGATTGAAATCATCTTATCACAATCAGCTCTGCCCGCTTTCTGATACTGTAAAAAGTCAATGTAGGCTTAACTTAAAAAATGACTTCAATTGGTAATATATATATATTTTTATTTAATGTTGAAGTGTTACCAATTGAAGTAATTTGTTTAAGTAGATCAAACTTTCACTTTTTACAATATACTTTCTCTTTAAATATTTAAAGCTAAGGTGAAACAAGGTTTTACGGCTGTATTATATGTATTTTGCAGAATTACAAAAATACTAGTGCTGGGCAAAGATTAATCGCGATTAATCACATACAAAATATTTATTTATTTATTTATATTTTTATATATTCTATGTGATATATAAATAAATAAAAAATAAATATAAAATTAATATATATCTGTGTGGTTAAATATACATAATAATTACACACAGTACACACATATATTGTGAAACAAAACTTTTATTTTGTATGCGATTAATCGCGATTAATCTTTGCCCAACACTAAAACATAAAAAAATAAATTTAAGACTAATTGAATGAGTTCAGTGGTAAAGGCCTAGACAAATACCATTGACTGATTTTTTTTACACCTTTTAAGATACAAATGTTTTTAATAATGTTATATCTGTACGTGTGGTCAGGATTAGATTAATCTGAGCAGTAATGTTGTATATATGTATGTGTGGTCGAGGGTTAATCTGAGCACCGTGAGAGAGCCGAGACAGGAATATGGGCCATGTCGTTTTTTGTCTGTGATTGAGGGATTTTTGTTTTTTAGTACATTGTTTTTTCACCAGTTGTAAGGACGCGCTCCCTTTAATATTCTCAAAATCACATCAACCTCAGAGGTAATCCAGCATCACTGTGGCTTTTTACCGAGCAGACGAAAGCAAAGGAGAGAGAAAGAAACGGCTTATATAACCATCCAGTGATGGGGACTTTCCTTTCAGTAATGTTCATCTTATGTACAACAGAGTAAAAAATATTTCTACATCTCAAAGTTAAATTTTTTCCTCCTCCTCTCCATCTTTTAAGGAAGACCTTTTAAAGCCGAGGAGGTTGGTGGAATCCTTGGAGTCTTGCTGGATTCGTAAGGCGCTGGGGCTAGTGGGTGTGCTGGGAGAAGTGGGAGACAATGTCATTTTTCTCCTGATCCTCCCTGAGGCCGACATTATTGGTCCTGTTTCCTCTACCAGTCCCTCAAACAGAGCCCCCAGACTCTGTCGGATTCGCATACAGAAGCTTGGACAGCTAAAAGCGTAAATGATCGGGTTCAACACAGAGTTCAAAAAAGCAAATGTTGTTGCCAAAGGCAAATACACCTCCACCAACTCAACCGTGTGTGGTCTGTACTGAGCAACAACCTCAAGCAAACAGAAAACATGGTATGGTACCCAGCAGATAAAGAATGTCAAGACCACAGACACAACCATTTTTGTGAAACCTGGCGAGAGTTGAGCGGCATTTCTGCCCGACGAGGAAGCCGTGGACAGGCTGCCGAAAATACTTGATTTACTCTCTTTGCGTTTGGTCATATCTAGGCGTCTCTTCTCCAGCCTCTTTCTGCGAGCTCGCAGTTGAACGGCCAAAGATGTGTAACTGATGGCGATGACCACTAGGGGCACGACGAATGCCAACAACGCCTTGGACACCGCAGTTGCCGCCTGCCGCACCTTACAGTCATGATGCAGTGAGCTCGGAGAAGAGTACAGTGCGAAATTATGATAGCAGAGTTTTCGGCCATCTTGTTTCTCCACAACAGAACGAAACATGAAATACGGAAACGCGTTTAGTGCTGCCCATGCCCATCCCAGTCCGCAAACCTTCCATGCTGCCGACACAGTGCGCCGGTTCTGAGTCCACACCGGTTTGGCCACTAACAAGCAGCGATCCAACGATATCACAGCCAGTAGAAAAGCAGATACAAACATGTTGATGAAAAATATGGAGGACTGGGCAGAACATAGTAGGCCTCCCAGCTCCCAGCTGTGGCCCATTAGTAAGTAATAAGTGAAAAGTGGCAGAGTTAGTGTAGTAAGGAAGTCTGAGAGTGCCAAATTCAAAACCCACACAGCTGCAACGGTCTTGCGACGGAGACGGCAGCCAATTGCCCACAGCACCAGTCCGTTTTCGAGGATCCCCAAACAGGACACCACACCGTGCACGGAAACCACCGCCAGGTTCACACGAGTGTCGTTGTTCAGGGTGTGAGAGACCATTGTCTGTAGAAGAGGACAGTGGAGGTCAGAGGACGAGGAGGGACTTAAGGAGGTGTTCAGAGGAAATGGGGAAGCCATTGCTGTAAGAGAAAAAGAAAGAAAAAAATTTAACGTAAACAACCAAAATTATGTCAATGTCTCAATTCAATTTTGAAAGTTAAATATTCTTTGATTCTTGTTTTTTTGTCATTTTCTTTATTTTTGTTCACTAGGGAGACAATGACACGGATCCTCAACAATTACTGGCTACGTAAATTAGTGTTTTATAAAAAAAATGTATGTAATGCATATATATGCAACCCAATCTCAAGACAAGTCGTGTTATAGTCACAAAATATTTGATTAATTTATTCGTGATTCGACATGATTTTCTGCTTTTTTGTGCCATTGAGCACGAACGTCTTTTTCATGTCACTCAGCACAGATTTCTTTAAATAGTTTTTCATGTTCATGGTACGCCTTTCTTTTTTGTGTAATTTTATGTATTGTTTTCTCAGTGTTTTTTCCTACACTGTCAGAAATAAAGGTACAAAACTGTACCTTTTCTGTCACTGGCTGTACCCTAAGTTTCCGTTTGGTACCTTTACATGAATAAAAAACAGATTACAATTTTGGGGACCTACTAATATGTATTTTTGAGGTACTAATAAGCTCTCTTTGGTCCCAGCATGTACCTCTGAGGTACTAAAATGAAATCCTTAGGTGCAAAGCTGTACTTTTTGAAAGGGTACAGCCCCAGTGACAGAAAAGGTACAGTTTTGTACCTTTATTTCTGAGAGTGTATTATTTTACCATTGTCGCTTAGGGTTGGGGTTAGAACGACTTTCTGTTATGCTGCGTTCACACAGGCCGCGGTAGAGGCGTCAAGCGCTAGTGATTTCAATGTAAAGATGCGTTTACGCACATCTGGAGGTCTTGCGGCACGAATGAGGCGTTTAGTGCGGCAGAGGCGAATTGAGCGTTGCCACGAGGAAACACGCAAGTTGAAAAATCTGAACTTTGGCAGAAAATCAAGGCGGGTTAACCAATCAGGAGCTTCTCTAGTAGTGACGCGATTACAGGAATCGAGTGGAATCACAGAAGCCCCTCCATGACGTCTTTTACGCGCGAATGAAGTGGAAAAATGTTCCAGTGTCCACTACATGCGAATAGCGTGTTTTTGCCGCCTCTACTGCGTTTGGTGTAAATCCAGCATTACATTTCAGACATCCACACGTATTGAAAGGAGGGCTGAACTGTGGACTGAGCACGATTTCTGTGATCGTGGCTCCTTATTGGTGGTTGTACAGTGAGAGAGGTTCAAAGACGGCCGTTTTCCCGGTTTTGCTTCCGAAGATAACCTACGAATATTTTCTGACAATGTCAGAAATTTAGCATGATCAACGCACAGTGTGTTTGCTGCTACAACCTGTGTACCAGTATTTGTTTACCACTAGCGCATCCTGGTGCCTTTGCGCTAACATGTGCTGTCAAAGTCAAAGTTTTGAATGTCTACATGCTTGTTGATAGTCAATGATAGTCTTATTGTGTTAGTCTGTCTGTGAAAATCATCTGTCACTATGATGTCTTGGTTTAGTTTTGTGCAAACGCATCACAACAGATTTACCCAAGAATCCCATAATACCATCTGGAGGCATGTTGAAATGTTGTCTCCGTTTAGACATGCATATGACTGATCATTAGGATTTAGTTAAGTCGGAGAAACAGTTATTATTGTCTGCGGAGTCCGTTTTTGTTTAATTCTGAGCAGAGAGACATTCAGTGGATCAGAAATTAGACTTTTGTAAAGTTTTGCTTGTCGCTGCTCTTTGCACAATATAATCAAACCTAATATTTCTCCGAATATTGTGTTTATGCTGGTTACGCATAACCATGGTATTAATGGTTCAGAACTTATGAGGGTTTCCATTTATCCATTTTGAAAAATGTTGTCATGGGGTCACTTGAGCATGTCAGTTCTTGCCTCAACAAAAACATTACTTCTTAGGAAACAATGACAGAGGGGTGGGAAGTGTTGTAGAAAGAGAGCAAAAAGTCTAGAAATCACTCTCATAGATAGTCAATTTTGGTAACAATGCTTACTTTTAAAAAGTAAGGGCAATACAAAAAACATTTGTGACCGCATGAATGAATTATGTAGGGGAAATCTATGCAAGCGCATCAGTCAAAAAGGAAAGTTTTACAAGAAATTTTACTGTGAATTATCAGCATCCTCTTCTTTTTAATACTTTCTGTAAAGAAAGTTGTAGATTTTAAACAAACACCTTACTAGGAAATAATTTTATTTAAAAAACTCAGTCAGAAATGGTCAACACATGATTTTAAGCTGTCACTGGAATGGTATCCTTTAAAAAGGTCCTAATGTGTAACATTTAGGTACATGTATGTAAGCATTTGGTACCAATATGTACCTATGAGGTATTAATATGATCTATTTAGGTGTAAAGGTATACTTTTTAGAAGGATACCGCCCCAGTGACAGGACAATTTTTTCACCATTTCTGACAGTTATTGTTCTAATCTTAAATGAACGTTTCAGACATCAGTCTTAAACAGCCAAAGGCAATGATTATAATAATTAAATGTATGCTTTCAATAGAAATAAATATTTTATATATAGCACAAGCAACAACTAATCTGGATTCAATTACCACCTGTGTGCTTTCAAATCTCTTTAGTCTTTATTCTTTCAACCGTATAAGCTATGACTGTAACAAAGTAACACGTTTTTCCAGTTGAGTTTGCTGGTTCACATACTGTCAGTATTGTTTAATGTCCTCCTGTTTGTATTTAACACTCACATTAAAGTTTTACTGTAGTGAAACTTGGACAAATTTTAAATGCATCATACCTTTTGTGAAGTTTGTTTATTGCGATTCCTTCTCGGCAGCAAAGCATCGTCTGCATCTGCTCCTTTGAAAAGCCTCACTTACTTTGCTGAATTCTTCTTCGCCTCCTTCCTCATTCTCTCTCTGATGCTTGTCAGTCGTGTTTGTACTGTAGCCAACTGTAGTTTTCTTGAGGTGGGCTAAGACAGACACAGACGTAGTAGAAAAGGTGTGTGATCTTTTTCTGTCACATGACAGCATTTGCCCTTTGTAATTATTGTATTATCCTTTCACATACACCATGACAATATACAGATGACAGCTGCTGAGCATGTCGACACATGTCCACACAGACATGAACTTTAAAATATAAACAGTGTTAAGTGTGTGAACTGAAAGAAAATAAAGAAAATTGTTAAACTGGTATTCAACTTTGCCAACATAGCTTTACAAATAACACAAATTTAAGTCCAACAAATAAGAATCCTATATATATATATATATATATATATATATATATATATATATATATATATATGTATATATTAATATATATATATAATATATAATTAATATATGTATATATATATATATATATATATATATATATATATATATATATGTGTGTGTGTGTGTATATATATTTGTCCAAGAAATAAGCATATATATATATTCGTGATCACTTTGTACAATACGCTTATTTGTGTATATATATATATACATACATATACATACATATATATATATATATATACATATACATACATATATATATATATATATATATATATATATATATATATATATATATATATATATATATATATATATATATATATATATATATATATATATATATATATATATATATATATATACATATACATATATATATATATATATATACACATATACAGTCCAACAAATAAGCGTATTGTACAAAGTGATCACAAAGTAGATGAGGAAAACTAGGATACCATGTGTATTTAATACGCCGCCATTGTTGTTTACAATGCGTGGAATGGTGCGCTATGATTTGTTAACTGGATTTTGCATTCTGCGGAGAAGGAGCCCCTACGAAAATTAACTATGGTTTTACTTTAATAAAACAAAACATGGTTACTGTAGTAAAACCATGGTAACCACAAAAGAACCATGGTTTTGACAACTATTTTTTTTAAAAACCATCGTTAAACCATGGTTAGTGTGGTAAAACCATAGTTAAATAGTAATCGATACACCAAGAAACCATGGTTACTACACTATAACCACAGTAAAACCATGGTTTATTTTCATAAGGGAAGACTGGCGTTTAGCGCGTTTGGGGAAAAAGGAAGAACATATTACAGAATAACACAACAGATATTGGAGTTTGCATAAAATTAAGAATTTACTTTTTAATACTGACCTGATACAATACTGATTTTGGCAATAACAAATTTTTTTAAATGGCGTTTATTGTAAACTAAGCAAACTTTTCATAAACATATACTGACCAAAATTATATACACACAACATTAATTAATAACACAACACTTTTGTTTTTGCCCCCATTTGCCCCAATTTTTCATGAGCAGTAAATTTTCTATGTACACAAAAGGCCTATTTCTTTAAAATATTGTTCATAAATATGTCTAAATGGGGCGTATACACCAAACAAGAGTTCAACAATTTGTGTGAGTAATTAGATTATACATAGTTTTATCACACAGCACAATCCCACAGATATTGCAAGTTTTGAGGGAGTGTTCAATTAAAAAAGACCATACGGTGCTTTTTGGTGGTCTAAAAGGAAGTGCAATATGACGTTTACACTGATCCCCTTTTATAAATTCAGAGATCTGGATTCGGATGGCAATTCAATTACCACATGACCTTGGTGTTAATCAAAAAACAGTAGGTAATTTAGTCAGGATTTTTACGCGTGTGAGCAGAGAAAAACACAGGCATTCTGAATTCAAACAACAATAAAATGACTGACTACCCCATATAAATGACGAAAATACCTTATGTAATCCCAAAAAAACAATTACCATCCGAATAGGGCTTTAGACACATTTGTGAACAATATTTAAAAAATAAAGGCCTTTTGTACAGCGGGGAAAATAAGTATTTGACACATCAGCATTTTTATCAGTAGGGGGATTTCTAAGTGGGCTATTGACACAAAATTTCGACCAGATGTAGCCATCAAGCCAAATATTAAATTCATACAGAGAAATCAGAACATTTAAGTATACAAGTTGAGTCATAATAAATAAAGTGAAATGACACAGAGAATAAGTATTGAACACATGAAAATAACAAGGTGCAAATGGCATACAGTAGCAAGCCAGGTGATCACCTAAAATCTGTCAGTATTAATTATAGTTGAAATACATTTACATTTACATTTAGCGCTTGCAAATGAGTAAACAATAGAGGCAATTAGAGCAACACAAGAACAGCAATACACGTGCATAAAAAAGTGCATGAAATATGTCAACTTCATTTCATAAGTTATAATTTCTAGTCCAGATAAATAATAGTAGGTTGAAATGACTTGTAAATCTGAGTTGATTAAACAACAACAACATAAAAAAATGTAAGGCAGCAAATATTTCTTACAGTGTATTTAAACTATAGTTAGTGAAATAAACCTAAATTAATACACTAGTCAACATTTAAAGTGGATCAAAACCTTTAATAATAGTTTAAATAAAACCGATCTTTTTTTGATCCACTTCAAATGTTGACTAGTATAAATTAAACAGTACTTTCTTACTTTTACTTAGGTAAAAAGTACTATTACGCAAGAAAGCATACAATTTCATATAAATAGGTATTAAATAAAACATTTTATGCCGTATATGCAGGAATAAACAAACAGTATGATTCAATAATGTAGAATGTAATGAAGTAAAGTTTTCCCAAGACAAACACTCTGATAAAGTACAGATACATTGAATATTTAATTAAGTGGAGTAAAAACATTTAAGTATTGTCCACATCTTGTGTATACTGATGTTGTTGTGCCAAATAGACGAAAAGCATAAACCACCACCAGTGTGTTATATATGTAAGGGCCATTGTAAATTGTACAGCAGTAAGCTAACCTCACCTGAACCAATGACTTTAAAATAATATTTTCCTATCTTTCAGAACATCCGGTCTAAGACAGCATCTGCAAAATGACAAATTATTAACTAGATAATATAATAATAAGAGTTCATATAGTAATAAGTTAAGGTATGGAATATTTGTGATCACTTCACTGTTTCATCTGTTAAGATAACTCTCCGCCAATCAGTAGCCTTTAAGTACAGTGTATGTGACTCATTTGCATTCTGTGATTACAATGATATCATAAACTTTGATCTCTGTGGCCTGAACTTGTGGGTAAAGGTGTGGTCTTGTTGTGACAATTTGTTTCCAAAGATCATAATACACCAAAACACCTTGTATATATAATACTGTATTTACTTGACATGGAGCATTTAATGTAACCCAAGGTTGTTTTACCCCCCAAATCTTAGACAACAGAAACTAAAAGCCCATACTTTCAACCCTACTGTTTATCATCTAATTTTTTGTGCATTCTTTGATAATGTTCCTATTATGGTTAATTATTTGCTAAGGTTTGACAACTTATGGACACTTAGATATGACGTGTAGGCCTACTACTATATATATATATATAAGATCAGTGCATCCCAAGCATTCATATTCAGAGGGTTTTGAAGAGCAACACAAGCAAAAGGACAATTAAAAGGTGTGTGGAAAAGCTTTAATACCTCTTTTGTATTTCTATAAACACAGTGTACACTTTTTTGGCTATTTGTCTTTCTCTTACAAAGCTGATTCAGATATTCTGAACACTAGGGCTTTTATTGAATGATTTACTTATGAGAAAATGTTTTTCTATTTAATTCAGATGATCATAAAGTCATCACTGTCCACTGTAGCGGTGGTCGCTCTATTGGTCTCCAGCACACATGCTTTCATGTCATTTTTGGTGGGTAATGAAAACACCCATGTGACCATTACTAGTCGTGCCATTATGGCAAAGCTCTATGAGGTGTGTGAAGCAGTTGCTAAATCCGAGGGAAGATCATTCAATCCAACGGTGAGTAGTGTTTGAATAGATTAAAAATAATTTTGGTATTTTGCCGCTTTTTAAAGATCATCAGTTTATTTTGGGATGTACTGTTCCTTTAACCACACACAGGGGCCATCAGTAGAGGAACTGTTACATGCCTGCCTGGGGATGGAGACAGGTGAGGGTTCAGGTGCCAGATTCCGGGCAGCGTTGAATCAAATCTACATGCAGAATGTTATTGTGGACCGTGACTTCATGACCAGCGCACCGCACCATTTCAACAACGAGGCCTTCAGCGAGGGACACAACCTCATCATTCAGGGAATAAAAGCCATTAAAGATAATGTCCGCAATGACAACATTCATTCTGCCCGAGAAACGCTGGGGCGAGTGTGTCACACACTCCAGGTTGGAAGAAGTAGATTTATTACCTTAATAATATTTATGAAACATAAAAACATTTTATGTGAACAAGATGATGTTCAATGACGTTGTAAACCAATGAAATCGATTAATCTTTTTTTTTAAGGATTTCTACAGCCATAGTAACTGGGTTGAACTGGGTAAAAAAAGTCCATATGCCAATCTCATCAGACCAGATCTCAACATTGAGAACATAGCAGGTAAACAGCCAATGGGTACAATGATCAGAGAAATTAGCTTATGCAATTCTGTGGGTTTTTAGTGTTGATATGGCCGATGTTCACATGTAAAAGCTTATAAAATCAGTATTTAGTATGATAAGTAGAGGTAAGAAGCCGAACTGATAAGATGAATAACAGGGAACGAGTCACGCAAATGAGTAAATATGTGACCCTTGGCTATACAGTCTCACGGAGGTTCGTGATATAGTCACATACAAATTTTCACTTTTTTTGTGAACTATGTGATTATCAAATAATGGTTACTCAACTGCTTTTTCCTATTTTCAGACCATTGTCACTTCGGTTTAGGGTTAAATTTGATGTTTGCATTAGAATGTCACTTTGTGTATTGGTTTATACTAGTTTTTTTCTGATTAATTTTTTTATATGTCGCCTGGCGTGGGGGTTAGAGTTGGGTTTGGGTAAGGATGTCATTTAATGTAAATCTAACCCTAAACAGAAGCAACAATGGTAAGAAAATAGGAAAAAACAGTTGAGATACCAATACCCCTGCTGAAAAAAAACAATAAAACCATTACAGAAAATTCTAATGGTTTCCATTAAAATACCAATAGGAACCATTAGCTTTACCATTAAAACCACAACACTGTAGTGTGTTTTAAGCCATATTCCATTAGAACCAATAAAATTCCAAATAAAACCAATCGAATTTCTGTGAAGGTGTCTATTGTTTGTCTATTGTGAGACTGGGTTGCCTTGGACCACAAAACCAGTCATATTAGAACATGTATATTTAGCAATAGCCGATAATACATTGTATGGGTCAAAATTATACATTTTTATGCCAAATATCATTAGGATATTAAGTGTAGTTCATGTTCCATCATGATATTTTGTAAATATATAAAAAATGTATTTATTATTAGTAATATTTGTTGCTAAGGACGTTGTTTGGACAACTTTAAAGGCGATTTTCTCAATATTTAGATTTTTTGCACTCTCAGATTCCAGATTTTCAAATAGTTGTATCTTGGCCAGATATTTCCCTATCTTAACAAACCATACATCAACGGAAAGCTTGTTTATTCAGATTTTAGATGATGTATAACCCTTTTAAAACAAAAGTCTACTGCTGCATTTTCTATCTGAGTGCATGTGTTTTTTATTGATGTATGCTTCTCTTCAGCTGTGGTTGGATTGAATGTAAACACTGTATATTTTTAGATCGTACAATGCCAACATGCAGTGACTGTGCCAGTGGCAACTGCCCAAACAATCTGCTGCCTGCCATTCTCAATGGGAAGTACCTTACTTCAGGATACATGGGGTTATACTCTCCTGACAAACCTCAAGGTGAGATTAGAAAGACATGACCACACATACTGTAGAAGAATTTAAAAAAAAGTTTAACTTAAAGAGACATTCCACTTTAAAAAAAAAAATGCTCATTTTTCAGCTCCCCTAGAGTTAAACATTTGATTCTCAATGTTCTGGAATACATTCAGCTGATCTCCGGGTCTGGCGCTAGCACTTTTAGCATAGCTTTGCACAATTCATAAAATCTGATTAGTCCATTAGCATTGTGGTTAAAAAATAACAAAAGAGTTTCAATATGTTTCCTATTTAAAACTTGACTCTTCTGTAAGTTACATTGTGTACTAACAGAAGAGTCAAGTTTTAAATTAAAACTCAATTATATATAAAATAAACCTGAATCACGTTTAACCTATTTACTTTATTACATTTTTTATCCCTTTAAGAGATTGTTTTGTTTTTGGGGAAAAATTCACTTAATTTCAATCATTTTGTTCCGAAACAAGAACAAGACATTTTGGTTCTGTGGTAAATGTGTATCTATTAAATACTTTATAAATATTTGTACTGGAACACAAGACAAAAATACTAAGAACTCCTTTATTGCAGTGCTTGTAGTACAATAAATGGCCTGAACATTGTCTGTATCGATTTGCTTCCTTCCATTTGTTTTTCCTGTCTTTGTGAAAGGTAAATGCAGTCATGGTGGGGATGCTGATCTCAGTAGTGCCCAGATTCCTCGTGGTGGGATCAGTAAGGATGAGATGCATTCTTATAATGCTGATCTGCACAATACTGCTGTAAACCTGGCAGCTGAGGCCACCACAGAGCTGTTAGAGGACATTCGTGCTGCTATAGGCAACAATGACTTTCTACGGTATGGGGTACCTTTTGATACCTCTTGACATACATTTGTGTATACAAACATCATATTTATTGCTCTATTTCTTTTTACCTCTGTCAGGTTAATGGGAATCACAAGATCAGTAGTGCTGGCTTTTGTGATTGATACCACAGCCAGTATGGCAGTTCACTTGGACAATATCAAGAAAGTCGCTGGTGATGTCATTGACAAGAAAAAGGGAACTCAAGATGAACCATCTGAATATATTCTGGTGTCGTGTAATGAGCCAGGTGACTTTGAAATCCTTTATTAAAAACTCAACAGTTGGGTTTTCTTCAGTAGTGTCCTAAAAAATGTATTACACACTATGTAATAATATAAATGTATTAATAGATTCTTTATGAATTTGTAGATTTTGGACCGCTGATAAGGACCACAAATCCAGATGTGATGAAGGCAGAGATTTCTAATCTCAAAGCTAGCAGCGGTGGAAAGGGAATGTGCCTGTCATCTCTTCGGGTATTGTACTGTCACATCATCATCATATGTAAATAGCATAAAATTAAATTGTTTACTTGTAGCCTATATCTTTATCTTGAAAACTTATACTTCATGAATATTACAAAAAGTAAAAGTGGTACATCAGTGTAAACTGGAATCACCCAATATCTTCTCTCTCTCTTACCTTCGGTTGGTCCTGCAGTTGGCTTTGACAGGTGCTCCGCCCTCTTTGCATATATATGTGTTTACGGAGGATTCACCTAATGATATAGGACTAGAGAAAAGCATCACCACCCTTATCCGTAGCACCAAATCAACGGTAAATGTATTTTGCTTCAGGAAAAAATGCAGTTCTAGATATAGTTATTGCATTTATTTAAAACTTTATATGGATTAGTTTTAATTTGAGTACGTTTTGCTATCGGAAGTGGCATGTACTTTTAGGAATCTAAATAGTTTTTGTTGATACGTGATCAAACTTAAATCAACCTTTAAACATTCAAAACGACACTGTTTAGTTTTTGTTTATGTCCTAATTTTAAGACGCCTTTAAATAAAATGTGCTTTACAGATTGAGTTGGAAATGTTGTTTAATCACACACGATTCACCATCCAACAGTTTCATAATGTTTTCACCTCACTGCTTTTTGTTTAGGTATCTTTCATTGTTCCTCTATTTGTAAGGAAGACAATGGCTTCGGTGGCAGAGCCACGTTCAGAGTTTCAGGTGTATCATGATCTGGCTTTGGCTTCTGGAGGTCAAGCTATCGAGGTCCGCAGGACCATGCTTACTCAAACCACTGACATCATTGCTGATACCTGTACTTCAAAGCTGGTAAAATGTCTAATACTCAACTGAAAACAAAATGCAACAAAAGTAGAAATTTCACCCATTGACTTCAAAGAGACTAACTAACACTTAAACTAAGGCGTAGCATCTATGTACATATATATCTATGGTCTGAGTTAGTTCAATTGTGCAGAGACGGGTACTAATTCGCATATTCATTATCCGCATATCCTGGCTGGAGGCCTGGATGGACACTTCGGCCGAAGGGAGGGTTAGAAGAGCTCTCAGTATACTACCTTTGTGTATGGTTGTGTGTGGTTAAGACATAAGTCCCTTTCACACATACAGTCTTTACTGGTAATTTACTGGTAAATTGCAGTTAACAGATCATGTGTGAACAGAACCTTTCCGGTAAATCAGTGCTCCCAATTTACCAGTAAGACAGGTTGTAAGATTACCAGTAATTTACCGGTAAGCGCTATGTGTGAACGAAAAATATAGGATTACCGGCATTTAGAACGGACGACGTCAGACCGCGCTGACAGCTTCGGGCCAATCATAATGATTTAAAACAGATGACACGTTTACGCCCAGATTGTTTACGGACCTTTCCACACATGCGGTGCTTGAAAGTCGAGCACACCTGAAGTTTACGTCCACATTTCTTCACCAAAGTTGTTTAAAACATCTTACCACCTACTTGTCGAATTGCCGACGTCCTTAGCACGCCCTATGTGAAGCCTAATGTGCAAAAAGTACTGTTGTTTAAAACGCCATCGGCGTTGCAATGTTGTTTGGTCATGCAATGTTGTTTGGTCATGAGCAACTTCGCGACTGTCAGAGTTTACCACAGACGTGAAAACAACAAAATACGGACCGTGGATATGAACGACGTGGATTGTTTACAAATACAACACTGAGCTCGCCGCGCGCCACAGGTACTTCCGCTTTCTCAACGAATTTACCGGTATTTTGATACTGATGTGTGAATGATGTCTTACTGGTAAAAAGACGGAATGTCACTGCGTGTGTGAACAGCACATTTTTGTATTTACTGGTAAATTCATTCTGGTAAATTCATGGTAATTTACCAGTATTACTGTGTGAAAGAGGCTATAGTGACAGACAGTCCTCTAACTTTTGTTTGGTCTTTAATCGTCAATGATCATTTTTGTTTTTGATTTTGATATTAATTTTGCTAGTAGCTTAAAATCGATATTGGCTTAAAATACCTATATAATGTAGATATTCGTATGAAAAGTACTGGAATATTGATTTAAAACCAGTGGTCTTCACTATTTTTTTCATGAGAGCCACACTGATAGGTCAGGGTCAATAGGAGAGCCGCCTTTACCGCAAAGTATCAGAAGTTACATCCAGTCATAATACAACTCCAAATCAGAAAAAGTTGGGACACTGTAGAAATTGTGAGTTAAAAAGGAATGGAATAATTTACAAATCTCATAAACTTATATTTTATTTACAATATAGTATAAATAACATATCAAATGTTGAAAGTGAGACATTTTGAAATGTCATGCCAAATATCAGCTCATTTTGGATTTCATGAGAGCTACACATTCCAAAAACAGTTGGGACAGGTAGCAATAAGAGGCCGGAAAATTTAAATGTATATATAAGGAACAGCTTAAGGACTAATTTGCAACTTATTAGGTCAATTGGCAACATGATTGGGTATAAAAGAGCCTCTCCGAGTGTCAGTGTCTCTCAGTGGTCAAGATGGGCAGAGAATCACCAATTCCCCCAATGCTGCGACCAAAAATTGTTTTCAGAGTTTCTCAGAGAAAAATTGCAAAGAGTTTAAAGTTATCATCATCTACAGTGCATAATATCATCCAAAGATTCAGAGAATTTGGAACAATCTCTGTGCGTAAGAGTCAAGGCCGGAAAACCATACTGGATGCCCGTGATCTTCAGCCCTTAGACGGCACTGCATCACATACAGGAATGCTACTGAAATGAAAATCATAACATGGGCTCTGGAATACTTCCAGAAAACATTGTCGGTGAACACAATCCACCGTGCCATTCGCTGTTGCCATCTAAACATGACCCAGAAGCGCAGGCCTTTTCTCTGGGCCACGGTTAATTTAAAATGGACTTTGGCAAAGTGGAAAACTGTTCTGTGGTCAGACGAATCAAAATTTGAAGTTCTTTTTGGAAAACTGGGACGCCATTTCATCCGGACTAAAGAGGACAAGGACATCCCAAGTTGTTATTAGCACTCATTTCAGAAACCTGCATCTCTGATGGTTTGGGGTTGCATGAGTGCGTGTGGCATGGGCAGCTTACACATCTGGAAAGGCACCATCAATGCTGAAAGGTTTATCTAAGTTTTAGAGCAACATTTGCTCCCATTCAGATGCCGTCTCTTTCAGGGAAGACCTTGCATTTTTCAACATGACAATGCCAGACCACATACTGCATCAATTACAACATCAAGACTGCATAGAAGAAGGATCTGAGTACTGAAATGGCCAGCCTACAGTCCCGATCTGTCACCAACAGAAAACATTTGGAGCTTCATAAAGAGGAAGATGGACAAAGAAGACCTAAGGGGTTGTGTATACCAAAACTTTTACGCCCGCGGCCGGCGCATGTTTTCAATTGTTTCCAATGGAAGCTCTGCGTTTTTCAAATAAGCCAGCAGCTAGCTGGTTTTTTTCCGCGCTGAAAACCGGCGCTCTGCGTTTTTTCCGCGCTCGGCGCTGAGCGTCGAGAGTTGAAAGAGATTCAACTTTGGGAGAAAAGCTCCGCTCGTCAATGTCAGTTCTCACACGGCCGCCCAATCACAGTGGAGGAGGGGCGGGACATTACCACAGCAACCAACCGCCTCGCAGCTGAAGTATCACAGCTATTTTCAGCCGCGTTTAAAAGTTTTGGTGTGTCCAGCCCCTAAGACAGTTCAGCAAATAGAAGCCTGTTTTAGACAAGAATGGGAAAACATTCCTATTCCTAAACATCAGTCCTCCTCCAGCTGTTCCTTATATGTACATTTAACTTTTCCGGCCTCTTATTGTTACCTGTCCCAACTTTTTTTGGAATGTGTAGCTCTCATGAAATCCAAAATGAGCCAATATTTGGCATGACATTTCAAAATGTCTAACTTTCTACATTTAATATGTTATATATATTCTATTGTAAATTAAAATATAAGTTTTTGAGATTTGTAAATTATTCCATTCCTTTTTTACTCACAATTTCTACAGTGTCCCAACTTTTTCTGATTTGGGGTTGTAGCATGTCTGCTTATCAATACGTCAATCTGTTGCAATGCAATAAATACAAGGGCAAATCATTCTTTATCATTTAACAGTCAAATTTGTAACTGTAAATTATAAGCACAAACACTTTCTTTCTTGTGTCAGGTCACAATTCTGCAGCGCTCCAGGAACCCTGGACGTGTTGAGAGTTTTCCCTTTCTGCTAGATGAGTTTGTATCTAACGTCACCATCTACATCACAGGAAATAACCTCCTGCTATTCACCATACGCAGCCCTTCAGGTAAATTCAGAGGCCATTTTATTACAGTAATGTTCTTTTACTCGGTTCAAAGCAAATCATTCAAATTATGTTTCCATTGTCTAATTCAGTGTTTCCCAATCCTGGTCCTCGAGGCCCCCCTCCCAGAAAGTTTTAGATGTCTTCTTATTTTACACACCCGATTTAACTCATCAGCTTGTTAGGGAGACATGTTTACCATTTTGGAAGGAGGCTGATAAGTTGAATATAAGGAGACATCTAAAACCTTCTGGGAGGGGGGCCTCAAGGACCAGGATTGGGAAACACTGGTCTAATTGATCTTGCGCTTTGTTCTTGCTCTAGGTGTGTCTCAAAGTAATGCAGAATCTGGGAAGTTGGGATCAAATGTTAGAGTGGGAAACCTGGAACGATTTAAGTTGAAAGTAACTGAGATGGGCGTGTGGTACATTGACATGAGGTCAACCCAACCCTACTCAATAAAAGTTACCGGTGAGCCATTTACTGTCTTTGCTATCCTAATAAATGCAGGGTCATCTAATGAAGGCTGACATGTTGAGATTACCTGACCAGCTTCTTTCTTTAACTCTCTACCCCGCACCATTTTTGCTAATTTCTTGCTCAATGTATTAATGTATCACATCACTAGGCGTCCAAGAGGACTTGCATATCAAGAACAACAAAAAAAATTACAGAGTGCACCTTTAAATAGTTTGCCTAAATCTCAGTTTTATGTTGTTTGGGTGACCTGAATAGAATAGTTAAATAATAAAAATAGATACTTAGGTGTTAGATACTTGGTTTAGAGTGTTTTGTGTCTTTACAGTGAAAAATTAAACCAAGAGAGACATTTTTTCCAGGTCAGAGCACAATTACATTCATTTATGACTTTGTGGAAGAATTCAAAGGACCCCATCCTGGTTATGCCGTCATTGATGAACGGCCACTAGCAGGTTAGAATCGTTCTCGTGTGTTTTTATTAAATATTTTTTAAATGAAGATAACTATTATTACTTGGAAGATGATTGTTTGGTTTTAATGTAGGCCTGCCGGCTAAGCTGCTGCTAACGCTGACTGATGAGAAAGGTCCAGAAGTTTTGGAAGTGCAGGAGGTTTCTCTTGTGGAGGTTTCTGGGAACACTGTATCTACTGAAACCGTAGAGAAAATCAATGATGGAGAAGTCCTAGTTACAGTAAAAGAGTTCCCAGAGGGTGAGTTTGCGGTACTGCTAAATGGGATAAACAAAATCTCCAATAGCCCGTTCCAACGACAGACTACCATACAGATGTCTCCATCCAAACTCACCATCAAGGTACAAACGGCATCTTTTATTACGACATACACTTTTGTTTATTTTTCAAAAATTCTTTTATTTCTATAACATTCTTTTTGCACAAACATCCACAAAAGAAAATGTTATAGGTGAAATGTTGCACTTTCATAGCTCAGGAGATTTGGAGTTTTCAGTTCCCTTTTGTTGGGTTCCCTATGGTGCGTCCGACAGCTGATTCTTTGGGAACGCCTACAGTGTGATGGCGTCTGAGTATGTACATCAAATTCTACCAATGGTTGGGCGTGACATCACAGGCAGAAGCCAGAGAGCATAAAAGGTTAAAAAGGAACACCCACTTTAGCTTGTTTTTGCCTCAGCGGCTATATGTGGTATGTGTATCAGAGTGTCTGAATAGTTTAACTGTATGGCTGATTAATGAAAGCCACAAAAAAAAGAAAATGATAACTTTAGGCAGTACATTCCTCCTTACCTTTTTCATTACTGGGGATGATTATGCATAATATATGCTGTGTTTTTAGGAGCTGAGCACACGTCGCCCCCTCAAGAGTGGCGTGTGTTCACTGTGAGAATCTGCCGGTTAAAGTGCTCCGCTCTCGCTGCTCGCTCTTTGAGGAGGGCGGGCGGCTTTGCGTTCCTCAGGGCTCAGCTAATCCACAGACCTTCCATAGGCAGGCTCAAAAAGAGAGTGTTGGCACTAGTGCTCCCCCTCGTAGAGATTTTGGGGCAGGCTGGCACTAGCAAAGGAAAGCCTGAGCTCTAAAAAGAAGTGTGGTTTAGGGTTATTGTGGGCTTCCCCCCCGGGGGGTGTGAGATTTCTCCACAGTTCACGGTTTCTCACACCTCTCAGTGCCCTCACAGGTTGTATCTGTTGACTCCACCTCATGCAGTACGGAGCACAGTGAACTCCCAAGGGACAGCGACCAGCCTTGATTGGTTGGTTTAATTAATGAATGTTATGTTGGCTTGGCAAAGCATACCAAACATATCTCAATGGGTTCTATGCACAATAAGGTGCGGTTACAGGATTCAGTTTGCTCAGCCCCCCCCCCCCCCCCATTTGAAGGGGTGCTGAATACAGTTTTGGGAATACTGAAATTGAAAATACTGACTGGTAGACATATTGTGTCAAGGATTAGATCCGAGGACTGGTTTGTGACGATAGATCTAAAAAGATGTTTATTTCCACATATTGATTCTTTTTATTTCCACCTTCACGCAGGTGATCACATTTTGGGGATAATATAAAACTTGACAATGATGCAGGCCCGGATGTCTCCTTCTTGTCACATCCATTTTCACAGAAGTGGACAAGATGAAGCTAGATCAAAACCAGTTTTTTTTCCTGAGGGGCAACCCTTTTCACATGTTCAGGGTTACACGTGCATGTCTTCATGCCCTAAGAATATGGAAATATGTTGGATTTCTGTCTAAAAGCCCGAAGTTAGGTGCAGTCTGTCACTGCATGACATCTCTTTAAGGCTGAGGATCAGTTATGGAAGGCCAAAAGGGACTAAACTGTCCCATCAGCTAAATGCCAGGGATAGTGTAGTTCTCCAGCATAGAGAACCTCTTTTCTAGGCACAGTATGGATTTCAATGACTGCAGGCTTGGTTGTCTCCTGCACGTATAGAATCCATCCTTTTTCCATGGGGTTCCCTAAGGGGCAACCTGTTTCGCATGATCAACGTCACATGGAAATGCTTTTGTGCCATTGTATTATGGAAGAAATCATGGTTCCTTTCCCAAGAAGGCCAATAGTGGGAACATCCATCGTCACATCAGGCTTACAACGGATGCATCGAGGTTTAATAGAGACATTTGTAAAATCTTTTCCTCAGGAAAAAAATCTGAGACGCAGGACACTTAAGCAAACTTTCTGATTGCTCTCCAATTGTTTTCATTGCTATTAATGAGAAATAAATATTCAAATAGAGTAATTATAGAGATCCATCCAAAATTAAAATTCTGGCTATATCTGAAATAGCTCCATAATAGTGCACTGTTTGAGGGAGCATCAATTTTTACACTGGTAAAAAGTTGGTTCAACTTAATGTAAGTTACTTGGTTGACTTAAAATTTTGAGTTAATTCAACTTAAAAATATTTGTTGACACAAAGCACCTTTGTTGAATGAACTAAACATTTTAAGGCAAGCAGATAACTTGAATTTCTTGAGTTGAACCGACAATTCTTTATTTACAGTGTAGTGGTGTCTGAAATCATAGTGGACATTATTGAGTGCACTCATTCAACACCACTACACAAAACAATTATCAGTGTACAACTGTTGTATAGATTCACCAAGGTTCACACTTAATAAATTATCGCATTTCGATGGAAGATTTAAACACAACCTCTGTCATCATTCACTTACCCTCAAGTTTTGAACAAACCTGTATTCTTGTATTCTGTATTTTGTGTTTCGTTGCTCTGCTAAACACAAAGTAATAGAATAGTCTACTATATGGAAATCAATGGGTTTTCAAAACTGTTTGGTTACTCAAATATATAAATATATAAAATTTCTCTTTTGCTTTATCTTTCCCATGACAGGTAATGGCAGATGGGTCGATGCATCCTGGACAAAAATATGACCTCCCTTATACTTTAACAACCAATGGAGCCAGTGGTGTCTACACAATTCGTGCAATGAATGACAAAGACTACATCATGAAACATACCTCAAAGTAAATTCTACACCTAATTTTAACTCTTAAATTACACTTTATGAATGCACTACATTAACTCTTACACTACACTGGCAGCATAGTGGCTCAGTGGGTAGCACTGTTGCCTTACTGCAAAATGCTCCCTGGTTTGAGTCTTGGCTTGGTCAGGAGGTCTTTCTGTGTGGAGCATGCTCTCCCAGAGTCAGCATGGGTTTATTTCAAGTACTATGGTTTCCTTTCACAGTCTAAAGACATGCAGGTTAGGTACATTGGAGATGGCAAATTGTCCTTCCCCAACCTTTGTATAAATTCACTTGTGTGTAGATTAATGAATATGGCCATAGATGCTGGAATGATGCTACTACACAAATAAACAAACATTTCTTTTACATGACATTTAATATGTTTCTGTTTTGTCACCATCACAGGCTTAATCTTGTGAGTGGAGGGAGTGCTGTAGGGATTGTGTCTCTGAGTCCTCCTGCTGACACTGTTTCAGGAACAGACGTGACTCTCATCATTGAGGCCGAGGGTCCGGGGGGCATCGATTATAATTATGCTGTGCTTCGCCTTTCTGTTGTCTCCGAGGTAACCTGAAATGGTTTCGGATAGGCCGCATTTGCAACTTGTTTTAATATGATCTGATCAATAGTCCATGTTTGCGTGTACCTGGATTAGTTCAATATCATAATTTACTCACCCATAAGTTGTTACAAAACTGCTCAAAATATATTTCTTTGCATTCAGCAGGACAAAGAAATTCATACAGTGTTTGCAACCAAACAGTTTTTGACTTTCACAGTATTATGCAAGTCAGTGGTGCTCCTGCTCCTATTTTTCTCATAGGGTTTAACTTTTCTTTTCTCCTCCATCCAGGTGACCGACTTCACACCTCCACAATGCAAATGGTTTAGTCAACAGGGACATTGCACAGGCTACCCTTGTGACATTTCAAATTGGACCGTGTCTGTTAACATCACAGATGGAAATGGTGTCGAAAGCGTTAGCGTTCTGCAGGGCGGTGGATACTTTAATCAGACACCAGCAGATGATGGTGTTATATCCATGGTGTTGGGTCATTATGAGTCTTCATGTTGTAGACTTTCTGTGGCTTTGCGCACAATAGACAATGCGGGAAATACTGATATATGCACTTATATCTACGAAAATGACCTCAGTGCTGGCTCCGCCCTCAGTGGAATGACCCTCACTCTGTGGGCATGTCTGCTTGCATCAGCCATGATTGTGCTATGTGACACCTTTAATTTGTGATATAACAGGGCCAAACTAATTCACAATGGAGTATACAATGGGATAGTGTTCTGGATAGGGTTTAGATTAATCTTGGACTAGGCCTTAGTAATATTAGGCCATTTAAGAAGTTTTTACAGACAAAACCTACAAAAAATACATTCTTGAGATAAAACATTGACAATGATTTATGTAAAGATTTATCAGTGCCATTTTTTTTAAATCAATTTGGCTCAAACATGCATTTTAGTCTGGGACTAAGATAAGCCCTGTCCAGGATAAATTGAATCACTTTGTTTAAAAGCCAAATAATGTCTAAAATAGTGTAAAAGCAAAGGATCACAACTCAAGCGGTATGGCTTTTTAAAACCCACAAACCTCAAAGATAGACTTTTATGTGGCCACAAGTGACATGCAGAAATAAAGATTGTGAATCACGTAATTATAGCTCAGTAACATAGGTCTGAATTTTTTAATTATTATTTAACATGCTAATAATGTAAGAGTTTTCTAAGATAAACTGTGGTAAGATCTAAATGATTTTATTTATAAGTGTTATTATTTAATAAGAATATATGAGGTTACACCAAGAAAGTATTTTTAAGTAAGCTTAAGGTTATTTTAAAGTCAAGGACCATAGTATAGGGCTGTCAATAGTTTAAAATTTTTCATCTAGATTAATCGCGTGATTGTTATGAGTTAACTCGTTATTAATCGCAAATTCATAATCTCACATTTTTATCTGTTTTAAATTCATTTAATTTAACTTTTTCAAGTTTTTAATACTCTAATCAACATGGTGTGGACAAATATATAGATGCTTCATGCACTAGCCTATTTATATTTTTGACAGAACCATCAGCTATTGTTTTGTATATGAATTTTCCTTTCAGAAGAAACTTTTCTTTCTCTATTTCTGTTTGCTGCTTCAACTTTCATGCCCGGTGCTGGAAAATTTAGTCGGAATGAGCATTTTCAAAAACGTGTTATCTATATTTTGACATTCTCAATTAAAAACTTCAAAACGATTCATTTAGACAGCACCAGTCACATTTACTTTCTAAGGCTGTGTCTCAATTTATCCAACTATGAGCGCTAGACCAAACAGCAATTGCGCGTTGCATTAATAGCACATTAATAAAACTTGTGGCGTTAACATGAATTTGCGTTTATGTACTCCAGTGTATGCCAATCATTTTACTGTTAAACTTACATCTAAATCCCCAGTATGTCCCATGCTATGTGTTGACAACTGTTATTGTGTAGGTTCTAATTGACTGTCATCTATTTTATAAAGGGGGTGGAGTAACAGGTGTGCAATAATAAAAAAAAGCCGCTACTCTCTTGTGCAGGCTAAACGGCAGATAATGTCTGTGTTGTAAGTCTTTTATCCTTCATCATGAATTACCGGTTGGCAGCGCCAACAGGTTATGGGGCCCAGTAAAGAGTTTGGGAACCGATGAATCGTTTATGTTTCGATGGAGAGGAAAATAATTATGAACTGTGGGAAACAAAGTTTCTGGCACATTTGCGTCTTCTTGAAATCCAATATATTGGGTGAAGCCACTGCCATGGATCCCAAGGGTTCATTAGAGTTTCCCAATCCTGGTCCTCGAGGCCCCCCTCCCAGAAAGTTTTAGATGTCTCCTTATTTAAAGGAATAGTCTACCCTTTTGCCATATTAAACTATGTTATTACCTCAACCTAGACAAATGAATACATACCTATCTTTTTCAATGCGTGCACTGTACAGTGTGTTGTGAATGTGTAGCATTTAGCCTAGCCCCATTCATTCCTATGGTACCAAAAAAAGTTTTATTTTGTTGCACCATACTTACTGGTATAACTCCTCATGTAACAATCTTTAAATAGGGAAAACACGGAAGTGTTTTAAAAAAGATCACTATGCTGATAGCCACATATGATAAGTTTGTATATGTAGTCAGGAAGGAGGTAAAACCTCAGTTTCAAACTAGACAGGACTAAAGTAATTCCACAAAAAATGAAAGTTAAGGGTGAAGTCTGTACAAAGAGAGTGATCAAGGTACTAGATATCCAAAAAGAGAAAGAAGATCCCTTAGTACTATGCAGATTATGATTATAAGGTTATAGATGATATTGACTATTGCTAGGAATTGATTATTGCTATCTTATTACACGGCTCTCTGGAATGCTTGATTCTGATTGGTCAGTTGAGACATTTGCAGGTTCGTTCTTTTCAAATAATAACCGCTCCAAAATAATAACGCATAGCCGGACTACTTGCACGAGTAAAATCGCTCCGCGCCAATAAAGATCAATAAAGATTACTGTCTGTTTGGCGCCATCTTGTGACAAACACTGGACAACCACGACAAGACACAGACAGCTTACTGAGACTGAACTTGACAAAATAGAGCATGACAGCTACGAAGCCAACACACAAAAAAATACAGAATTGGCATTAAAACTTCTCAAAGACTGGCTAAAAGAGAAAAAATGGAGACAGACAAGTATGAAGCAGAGGATCTTAATAAGGTATTACGATCATTTTATGCATCTGTGCAAAGTTTCGCGGAAGGATAAAATGTTAATTTAAAAAAAATATGCCAATAAAATGTTTCAAATTCATATTCATGTCCAGTTTTTTTCTTATTTGGCAAGTAGCCGTGTAATAAGCGGGATAATGTAGAGGCAGCCGGTAGTTATTGGGAAATAAGCCCCTTCAGTGTGATACAAGACCCTCCGCTTCGCGTCGGGTCCTGATCACACTGTCGGGGCTTATTTCCCAATAACTACCGGCTGCCTCTACATTATCCCTTACGTGTTGCATGTAATGTTCCCCAAACACTAAATGAACCCTTAGGCTCTTTAAAATCAGAACAGTGGGTTAAAGCTATGGAGGATGAAATGAACTCTCTGAAAGAGAAAAATACCTTTACATTAACAACCCTATCAGAAGGTAAACAGGCAGTGGGGTGCAGATGGATTTATGCTTTAAAGGAAAATTCTGATGGGAGAATATATAGGACCAGGTATGTGGCAAAGGTTGATAGTCAAGTGGCAGATATTGATTATAATTTTCACCTACTGCTGATATACCTTTGGTACGTGTCTTAATGCAGCTTGCATGGCAATATAATTTAAAACTGCATATCTGCATGCTCCTATATATTGTGAAATCTATATGGAGGATCATGAAAGTTTTGAAGTTGAGTCAAAAACAAAGCGTAGGCTAAATAAATCATTGTATGGTCTGAAACAATAAGGACAAAATTGGAACAAGATGTTGCACGATTTCTTGATTGAAAATTATTTTGTAAAAAATTTAGCCGATTATTGGTACTGGGTAAACGAGTGAAAAAGTCAAGACACGACTCATTGTCAAAATTTCAGTGTCCATCACTGTAGTTCATCCAAAACAAACCAGAAATGAGACTCAAAGTGTTAAATAACGGAATTATCCTTTAATAAATGCTGTAGAAGTACTGTTCATTGTTAGTTCATGTTGTCCAGTGTGTTAACTATCTTAACAAATACAACTCTACTGTAAAGTGTTTTTTTTGTGTGTACTTCCTTAATAATGTACCTGATATGGTTAATCATTTGCTGAGGTTTTACAACTTTTGGACACTTAGATATGACGCGTAGGGCTACTACTATACATATATATCATCAGTGCATCACAAGCATTCATATTCTGTTTTATTGAAGACCAACAGAAGCAACAGATGGTTTGAAATTAAAAGGACAATCAAATGGTTTGCAAGAAAAGCTTTAATTCATCTTATGTATTTCTATAAACACAATGTACACTTTTTTTTGTCTATTTATCTTTCTCTGACAAGACTGATTACAGATATTCGAGCACTATGGCTTTTTAACTTATTTACTTTTTATTTTGTCTAAATGTTTTTCTACTTAATTCAGATGAAGTCATCACTGTCCACTGTAGCGGTGGTCGCTCTATTGGTCTCCAGCACACATGCTTTCATGTCTGTTTTGGTGGGTAATGAAAACACCCATGTGACCATTACTAGTCGTACCATTATGGCAAAGCTCTATGAGGTGTGTGAAGCAGTTGCTAAATATGAGGGAAGACCATTTAAACCCACGGTGAGTAGTGTTCGAATAGATTTAAAATAGTTTATTTGATCTGTTTTCTCAATTAAAAAATAATTGTATTATTTTGCTGCTTTTCAAAGATCTTTATTTTGGGATGTACTCTTTCTTTAACCACACACAGGGGCCATCAGCAGAGGAACTGCTATATGCCTGCCTGGGCACTAAGACAGGTGAAGTTTCAGGTGCCAGATTCCGGACAGCGTTGAATCAAATCTACACGCAGAATGTCATTGTGGACCGTGACTTCATGACCAGCGCACCGCATCATTTCAACAACGAGGCCTTCAGCGAGGGACACGACCTCATCATTCATGGAATAAAAGCCATTTTAGATCATGTCCGCACCGACAACCTTCAGTCTGCCCGAGAAACGCTGGGGCGAGTGTGTCACACACTGCAGGTTTGGAAGAAGTATAGACTCTTTAACATTTTAATTGATAAATATGGTAATCAATGTAACAAGTAACCAATGAAATCAATGAATCTTTATATCTTTTTAAGGATTTCTACAGCCATAGTAACTGGGTTGAACTGGGTAACAAAAGTCCATATGCCAATCTCATCAGACCAGATCTAAACATTGAGAACATAGCAGGTAAACAGCCAATGGGTACTATGATCAGAGAAATTAGATTATGCAATTCTGTGGGTTTTAAGTGTTGATATGGCCAATGTTCATGTGTAATAGCTTATAAAGTCAGTCTTTAATATGATAAGTAGAGGTAAAAAGCCGAACTGATAAGATAATATGTCACATGATTAATAAAATAATATGTGACCCAAGTCACAGCAATAGCCAATAATACATTGTATGGGTTAAAATGATAAAAAAATGTATCCCAAAAATCTTTAGGATATTAAGTGAATATCATGTTCCATAAAGATATTTTGTAATTTTCCTACCATAAATGTAGCAAAAATATGTGTTCACTGTATTAAAAAAATGCTGTTAAGCAGCTATTTGCCAGTAACTTACTGTAGGTTTAAATTTATGATATTTACTGGCAACAGTTTGTTCAAAGTTAAATTAATTTCTTCTAGAGTGTTCCAACAGACTTCATTTGGACAACTTTAAAGGCGATTTTCTCAGTATTTTCATTTTCATGTGTTTTTTATTGATGTTTGCTGCTCTTCAGCTGTGGTTGGACTGTATGTAAATGCTATATATTTATGTGTTAGATAGTACAATGCCAACATGCAGTGACTGTGCCAGTGGCAACTGTCCAAACAGTTTGCTGCCTGCCACTCTCAATGGGAAGTACCTTACTTCAGGATACATGGGATTCGACTCTCCTGACAAACCTCCAGGTGAGGTGACAGAATTACCTATCATCGAAGAGTTTGCACATTTATTGTAACTTGTTAACTTTGCAGTTTTAGTTGTGGAAAAGTTTGAATACTTAAACACTAAAAATTGCTGTTTTTTAACCTAGTGCTGAGTCAAAAACGTGTATAAATCAGGGGTGGGGAACCCTGGTCCTGGAGGGCCACTGTCCTGCAGAGTTTAGTTCCAACCCAAATTAAACACACCTGAAAAATCTAATTCAAGTCTTTAGGATTACTTGAAAATGAAATTCAGGTGTGTTTGATGAGGGTTGGAACTAAACTCTGCAGTACAGTGGCCCTCCAGAACCCAGGGTTCCCGACTCCTGGTATAAATAGAGAACACCAATCAAACTTTTAATAAAGAAGTTTGTGTGTAAAATCAGAATATGCTGTTTTAAATAGTAATTAATTTCTTACTGTAATTAATACAAAATACAAACATGTAGCTCAAATAATATTGTAGCCCAGTTTGTGCTGAACTCAGTTTTATGAGACTTTTGCCATTATTATGTTTTAAAGCATCTGAAAAAACCCACAAATATCAGTGCAGGTAAAAACTGCTCAAAGATGCAAAATCAGCCAAGACCCCAGAGGGTTAAAACTAAAAGCTACACATCATGTTGAGAATCAATGAAATTCAGGAACAGAGAAAGAAAGTAATTGAGATCTATCAGTCTGGGAAAAGTCAGAAAGCCATTTCTAAAGCTCTGGACTCCAGCGAACCACAGTGAAATTCACAAATGGCGAAAACAGTGGTGAGTCTTCCCAGGAGTGGCTGGCCAACCAAAATTACCTCAGGAGTGCAGCGACGAGTCATCCAAGAGTTAACAAAAGACCCCACAACAACATCCAAAGAACTACAGGCATCACTTGCCTCAGTTAAGGTTGTAGTTTATTACTTACCATAAGAAATAGACTGGGAAAAAATGGCCTTCACGGAAGAGTTCCAAGACGAAAACCACTGCTGAGCAAAAATAACAAAAATGCTCATCTCAGTTTTGTCAAAAAACATCTTGATGATCCCCAAGACTTTTGGGAAAGTTTAACTTTTTGGAGGGTCTGTGTCCCATTACATCTGGCGTTAAAGTAACAGAGCATTTGAGAAAAAGAACATTATACCAACAGTAAAACATAGTGGTGTTAGTGTGAGGGTCTGGGGCTGTTTTGCTGCTTCAAGACCTAGAAGACTTTCTGTGATAAATGGAAACATGATCAATGTCCAGCCATCTGTTTGTGACCTCAAGCTGAAGTGAACCTGCAGCAAAACAATGATCCAAAACACACCAGCAAGTCCACTTCTGAATGGCTGAAGAAAAACAAAATAAAGACTTTGAAGTGGCCTAGTCAAAGTCCTGACCTCAATCCTATTGCTGTGGCAGTTCATGTTGGAAAACCCTCCAATGTGGCTGAATTACAACAATTCTGCAAAGATGAGTGGAACAAAATTCCTCCACGGACTCACTGCAAATACTTGATAACAGTTGCTGCTGCTAAGGGTGGCCCAACCAGTTACTAGGTTTAGGGTCAAACACTTTTCACACAGGGTCATGCGGGTTTGGATTTTGTTTTCCCTTCATAATAAAAAGGTTCATTTAAAAATTACATGTTGTGTTTACTTTTGTACCGGAAAACAAGACAAAAATACTAATTGGGTATTACAAAAATGCCTAAACATTTGTTCCTACACATTAGGTTACATATATTTTTTGCAACATTTTCATAAATCTAATTTTTTCATGTCTTTGTGAAAGGTAAATGCAGTCATGGTGGGGATGCTGATCTCAGTAGTGCCCAGATTCCTCGTGGTGGGATCAGTAAGGATGAGATGCATTCTTATAATGCTGATCTGCACAATACTGCTGTAAACCTGGCAGCTGAGGCCACCACAGAGCTGTTAGAGGACATTCGTGCTGCTATAGGCAACAATGACTTTCTACGGTATGGGGTACCTTTGTATACCTCTTAGCAAACATTGTGTATACTTATATTGGCCATCACTGTTAAATTCAGAGGCACAAAATCTAGAAAGAGCAAAAGTACGGCAGAGAAAGAGCATTTAGAAACACAGATGATACAAAAGTATCCACATAATATTTTGTGGTTTGTGGTTCTTTTTACCTCTGTCAGGTTAATGGGAATCACAAGATCAGTAGTGCTGGCTTTTGTGATTGATACCACAGCCAGTATGGCAGTTCACTTGGACAATATCAAGAAAGTCGCTGGTGATGTCATTGACAAGAAAAAGGGAACTCAAGATGAACCATCTGAATATATTCTGGTGTCGTGTAATGAGCCAGGTGACTTCGAAAATCCTTCATTAAAAACCCAACAGTTGGGTTTTCTTCAGTAGTGTCCTAAAAAAATGTATTACACACTATGTAATAATATAAATGTATTAATAGATTCTTTATGAATTTGTAGAATTTGGACCACTGATAAGGACCACAAATCCAGATGTGATGAAGGCCGAGATTTTTCATCTCAAAGCTAGCGACGGTGGAAAGGGAATGTGCCTGTCATCTCTTCGGGTACTGTCACATCATCATATGTAAATGGCATTAGAAATAAATTGTTTACTTCATGAATGTTACAAAAAGTAGTACATCAGTAATCACCCAATATCTCCTCTCTCTCTGTCCTGCAGTTGGCTTTGATAGGTGCTCCGCCCTCTTCGCATATATATGTGTTTACAGATGATTCACCTAATGATATAGGACTAGAGAAAAGCATCACCACCCTCATCCGTAGCACCAAATCAACGGTAAATGTGTTTTGCTTCAGAAAAAATGCAGTTAAATTCTAGATATAGTTACTGCATTTATTTACAACTTTATGGTGATTAGTTTTAGTTTGAGTACGTTTTGCTATCGGAAGTGGCATGTACTTTTAGAAATCTATATTGTTTTTGTTGATAGGTGATAACTTAAATCAAACCTTTAAACATTAAAAAGTATAATGTTTAGTTTTTGCTTATGTCCTACTTTTTAAACGACTTTAGATTTCTTGCTTTACAGATTGAGTTTGAAATGTTGCTTAATCACACACGATTCACCATCCAACAGTTTCATAACATTTTCATCTCACTGCTTTTTGTTCAGGTATCTTTCATTGTTCCACTACGGCTAAGGAAGACAATGGCTTTGGTGTCACAGCCACGTTCAGAGTTTCAGGTGTATCATGATCTGGCTTTGGCTTCTGGAGGTCAAGCCATCGAGGTCTCCAGGACCATGCTTACTCAAACCACTGACATCATTGCTGATTCCTGCACTTCAAAGCTGGTACTTCTGTGCTGCTCACACACACAATGTGAAAACTGTAACCTTTTCACATCAGTGCTAAAAATGTGTATGCATTGTGAAACCAGACTAAACAGCTGTGAAACTGCCGAATTGGCATCTATGTACATATATATCTATGATCTGGGTTGGTGCAATTAAGTGGAGGAAGGAATTCATTTGCATATTCATAGATTGGGATATTCTAATCGAGGAAAAGGTGTAGAGATACATTTAAGCTGTTTAAAAACTTTAACATATGCTATGATGCTCAACGATGAGTTATAAGTGGAAAAATGATGCACTACAGGGGGACTTTAAAATGGCTATAAACGTTTAGTACAATACAGTTTGTCAGTGAATATCAGTAATGGTGCTGCTTTGGAATCGTGTATGGTTGTGCTAGATATAGTGACAGTCCTGTATCTATTGTTTTTATTGTCAATGATTATTTTTGCTTTTAAAGTTTATAATATTAATTTGGCTAATGGCTTAAGGTCATTATCGTCTTAAAATCCCCAAATGCGGAATGCATTGGAATAGTGAGTTAAACTAAAGCTTGTCTTACTTATGTAGTTTTTATGATTATAAGCACAAACACTTTCTTTCTTGTGTCAGGTCACAATTCTGCAGCGCTCCAGGAACCCTGGACGTGTTGAGAGTTTTCCCTTTTTGCTAGATAAATCCATATCTAACGCCGCCATCTACATCACAGGAAGTAACCTGCTATTCACTATACGCAGCCCTTCAGGTAAATTCAGAGGCCATTTTACTACAGTAATGCTTTAACTTGGTTCAAATCAAACCATTAATAGCAAACAAAGTAACACTTTATGTGTCTTTGTTACACATGCTACATGTAATTATTATAGTAATAACAGTTAATTATGCATAATTACATGCAACTAACCCTAAACCAAACCCTAATCCCAACCCTATTTTAAGTACATGTTGTTAATGATTATTACTTAGTACTTCATTGTATAATTACACTGTAACAGGTATACCGTAAAATAAAGTGTGACTGCAAAAAATTACTCTTCTATTGCCTAATAGATCTTGTTCTTGCTCTAGGTGTGTCTCAAACTAATACAGAACCCTATGGGAAGTTGGGAACAAATGTAAGAGTGGGAAACCTGGAACGATTTCAGTTAAAAGCAACTGAGATGGGCGTATGGTACATTGACATGATGTCAACCCAACCCTACACAATAAAAGTTACCGGTGAGCCATTTACTGTCTTTGCCAATCTTTCTCGAGCATGAGCGTCCAAGATGAATTGCATATCAAGCACAACAAAAAATTACAGAGTGCACCTTTAAATAGTTTGTCTAAATCTCACTTTTATGTTGTTTGGGCGACCTGAATAGAATAGTATTTTTAAGAATAATAAACTTGAGTTTGGGACACTCTGGAGTGCTAGATATTTTCGTTTACAGTGTTTTGTGTCTTTAGTGAAAAATTAACCAAGAGAGACTTTTTTTTCAGGTCACAGCACAATTACATTCATTTATGACTTTGTGGAGGAATTCAAAGGACCCCATCCTGGTTTTGCCGTCATTAATGAACGGCCACCGGCAGGTTTGAATTGTTCTCATGTGTTATCATTAAAGGAACTGTAAGTAGGATTTTAAGTGTTTTATTAATCAAAATCAATGTCTTTATTCATAACTATGTCCTCGTTGGTGTCAAATAACCTCTGCCACACTGTAAAAAATACTTTGCTGCCTTAAAATTTTTTGTTGAATCAACTCGGATTTATCAGTCATTTCAACTAACTATTATTATTCTTGACTAGAGATGAGTTGTTATAACTACAGGTGAGTTGTTATAACTTATAAAATATAGTTGAGAAAAGTCAACTTAAATTTATAAGTTGTGACAACTAATCTCTGTTGACATGACTTGTAAATCTGAGTTGATTTAACAAAAAATTTTAAGGCAGCAAAGTTTTTTTACAGTGCAGTGATCAGCTTTGTAAGTTTAGAATTTCTTCTCTTTACTTACATTGAACGGGTAAGTCCAAGGAGGCTTCCATGTCGTTGCGCGGTAATGATAAACTATAATAGCAGAAAGGAACAAAAAGCACTAGCCTACCAACACATTTCCACAACGAGTTTTCATTCAGAACACGCAAACTAGTTAAAACGGACAAGGAGATGAGTGATTACATAACGGCTACCGTAGTTGCAACACGCATTTGGAAAAACGAGGCGCTAGAGAGCACTATTCATTTGAATGCAAAATACAATTTCAACACTAGATTTGGGAAAATCCTACTTATTGTCCCTTCAAAGATTTGTCAAATTAAGAAAATTATTATTATCTTAAGAAGTTGATTGTTTGGTCTTAATGTAGGCCTGCCGGCTAAGCTGCTGCTAACGCTGACCGGAGAGAAAGGTCCAGAAGTTTTGGAAGTGCAGGAGGTTTCTCTTGTGGAGGTTTCTGGGAACACTGTATCTACTGGAACCGTGGAGAAAATGAATAATGGAGAAGTCCTAGTTACAGTGAAAGAGTTCCCAGAGGGTGAGTTTGTGGTACTGCTAAAGGGGAAGGATAAAATCTCCAATAGCCCGTTCCAACGACAGACTACCACACAGATGTCTCCATCCAAACTCACCATCAAGGTACAAATGGCATTCTTTATAAGCACATACACTTTTGTCCATTTTTCAACAAAAAATTTAATAACACTCTATTCACAAACATAGTAAGATTCTAAAATTGCTTATAGGATAAATAAAATTAGAAACAAATAAGACAACTGTTTAAATACATAAAGAGTATAAGCCCCCATGTTGATTCCAAACCGAGGCTGTGATGGATGGACATCCAGAGTGTGTGCTTTAAAGGGGACATATCATGAAACTCTGATAAAATGCCAGGTCATATTGTGACCATTTTTATCCAATTTTCCATTTCTCTTTTCCTTTCCCATGACAGGTAATTGCAGATGGGTCCATGCATCCCGGAGAAAAATATGAGCTCCATTATACTTTAACAACCAATGGAGCCAGTGGTGTCTACACAATTCGTGCAATGAACGACAAAGACTATGTCATGGAACATACCTCAAAGTAAACTCTTCACCTAATTTTAACTCTTACATTACACTTACATGGATGGGCAGCACAGTAGGTAGCACTGTTGCCTCAAGAGTCTTGGCTTGGTCAGGGGGTCTTTCTTTGTGGAGTTTGTATGCTCTCCTGTGTCGGCGTGGGTTTACTTTGGTTTTCTTACACAGTCAGGTTCACATGCAGGTTAGATGAATTGGAGATGCCAAATTGTCCTTTCCCAATCTGTGTATAGATTCACTTGTGTGTAGATGAATGAATATAGTCATAGATTGTGCTAATAATAAACAAATAAACATTACTCTTACATGAAATTTAATATGTTTTTTGTTTGATCACAGGCTTAATCTTGTTAGTGGAGGGAGTGCTGTAGGGATTGTGTCTCTGAGTCCTCCTGATGACACTTTCATCATTGGAAAAGACGCGACTCTCGTCATTGAGGCCGAGGGTCCGGGAGGCATCGATTATAATTATGCTGTGCTTCGCCTTCCTATCGTCTCCAAGGTAACCTCAAATGGTTTCGGACAGCCCGCATTTGCAACTTGTTTTAACATGAGTTACGAATGATCTCATCACCAGTCCATCCATGTTTGGGTGTACCTGAGTAAGGTAGCTTCTATTAAGAATAATCATTTACTGACCCTCATGTTGTTACAAAACTGTATGAATTTCTTTGCTCTGCTTAATGCAAAATCACTTTTGACTGTGAATAATATAAATTTGTATTGTGTATAAGGAATATTATTTCTCATAGGCTTTAACTTTTCTTCTCCCTTTCATCCAGGTTGTCGACTTCACACCTCCACAATGCAAATGGTTTAGTCAACAGGGACATTGCATAAGCTACCCTTGCGACTATTCAACTTGGGAAGTGTCCGTCATCATCACTGATGACATCACAGGTGTTGAAAGCGTTACCGCTCTGATGGGCGGTGGATATTTAATTCAGACACCAGCAGAAGATGGTGGTATATCTATGGTGATGGGTTATTATAAGTCTTCATGCTGTAGACTTTCTGCGGCTTTGCGCATAATTGACAAGGCGGGTAATACTGATATATGCACTTATATGTATGAAAGAGACCCCAATGCTGGCTAGGGCTGTGTATTGCCAACAATTTCCCGATATGATACATATACTGCCATGATATGATGCAGATCAAAATACGGGACAATTTTGAATTACATTTTTGTTCAGTATTTAGTAGCATTATTATCTGTTTATTGTACATTAAATAAGCAGTGTTGTAACAGTTGTGTTTTTGCCTTTACTTTTTTAGCTTTTGGGGGGACTCGTAGAAAGATCTAAAATCTCAGAGCTACAACTTAACTTTTGTTGATTCAAAGCATTTTACGAAGATAGTGCCTTACATTGTATTCTTCTCTCATATAATTCGTCTATATCTATGATTATATGCAAAAACATGCATTCAGAATAAATAGGCTATCATTACTCTACAGAAATTATTATTATTAATGTGTATTTTGAAGTAGCTCCAAATCTCTTCTCCTAGAAACATAATTTTCACCTGCAGGTTTTTGTCATCTTTCTTCACAAATGTGTTCCTGTATTATTAAATAGTGGCTTATAAAGTAACGTGCACTTCATTGATTTTTAAGGTAACTTAAGGATATTTTACAGTCAAGGACTGTCTTCAACATTAATAGGCAGCGTCTTCATTTCAGTGAAATATTTGAATTATCAACACCATAATAAATGTTGAAAATTGAATTCAGTAACACAAATTTAGAATATCAATAGGATCTTATAAAAATGGGCAATTACTTTTATATAAACAATAAAAAAGTAATGTACTCCAGTGTATGCCAATTATTCTGCAGTATGGAGACCCATGTATTATAACATTACACTGCCACCTAGTGCTTGAACTGATTTGCAACCTTTTCCCTTTCCCTGTTTGTTTATTTGCTGTAAATTAAACCTTTATAAAAAATTTAAGCCAACAAAATGGTGATTTTTTACAGTGGTTCCCAAACTTTTTCAGTGTGCGGCCCCCCCTTTTGTACAGTGCATTTTTTCGCGGCCCCCCAAAAGAAAATTTATGATAAAAACAGTTTTAAAATGTAATATTTTAATTAAACAAAACATAATAAATAATACCTAGTAGTGCTGTTGGTTAGTTGGCTTATTATTTTTAAGGTTTAATTACACAGAATTCATGATAAATGAATGTATTTTATAAAATGTCATAAAACTGGGGGGTAAACGAAGTTTGCATTTCTTTTCAATTAAATTTACATTATAATATATCATTCCTTTTCCAAAACGACTTACAAGGAAAGAGTAGGAGGAATAGAATAGTGCTTGTATTACTTGAACAGGTGTAGACGAAAGTGTTGTCTATTCTTTAAGATGGTTAATAATAACTTTTTAAACTTTTGCAATTTATTATTAAAACAAATTGACACAGAATCAATGTTTGAACCGATAACTATACGGTATTGCCATTTATTAAACGAAAAGCAGCTAAAGTCGAATTAAAAAGTTGCTAAATGTCCTTGACGCCATATGCTATTTAGCATCAAAGCTGGGTAGTAACGTATGACATGTACTTGTAAATAAATTACTTTACTACATACTTTTTATTGTTACAGATTCCGTTACATGGATTCCATTAAATATTATTTTCTTATTTTTCTCTACTTTTTTAAATCTTTGAATTTTTTCATGAGCTTACATAAACTTTTATAAGCCGACTGATACCCAGGGATGGGCCTAAAGTTTTTGTATTGCTTATTCTATTTTCCAAGAATGGTGTAAATCTTCACAGTATACTATATTCATTATAGCATTAAAGGTCAAACGATTTAGAGTAATAAATATAAGAAGTTTGGATATATTCTCCATTGATTACATCAGATTTTATATCTAATGTGTTAAATATATAATGTGTTAATGATATTACTGTGGTGAAACAGTGTGAAATCTGATCTGAATATTAGGCATACAATAAGCCCACACAGGGTTTCTATTTCACAGGTGATAAGTTTATTCTTTAACAACTTTATGTTGTTATTTTGTGGTTAAGTTCACCACACACATCTGTGATATCCTGTCATCGCCCTTCACATTCAGCAAAACATTATAAATGTGCCTGCAGTATTCACGTATTAATGAACCTGTCTTAGACACAAAATCGTATTGTTTGAGGCAGATCATTGCTTTCTGTATTAACCATGATTTTGTAAATTAAGCGGTTATTTTACACTGGTGTCCGACTACAGAAAACATCTACAGTTTGAATGACTTCTGTAATAATTTCACAACAATTGTCAATAATTTTGTATGGAAAACACTTGGCTTCTATTCTGCTTTTTACAAACTTGGTGTTTTATAAAATTGTAAAATATTACACAACTACACAATGTAAATATATAACAGACACAAGTAAATCTATTCATGATCATTTAAAGAGCACAAATCGTCCGATTCACAATCTAATATTTCCTTTGTGTGTATTAGTATGTTTACGATATGCAAAAGGTACAAACCCCAAAGTAAACGCTGACTCGAGTTAATCTCTTTTCTTGGACTACAACAAAGGAAACAGTTTTTATTTTTTTTACTTCCTGGGCCTGTTGACGTGTACAAGACCGACATTATCATATTTCATCCCGCTTCGGACTTAGCCTGTAAGTAAACTCCTGTTAGCACTGCATTGTGCGTGAATCTTTCATACATGGTAAGGAGCGTCACATTTCCGGCTGACGTCAGAAGTATTCAGGCCAATCACAACCTACAGATTAGCTGGCCAATCAGGGACACAGCGCTTTTCAAATCGATGAGTTTTGTACAAAATCAAAGCTTTTGAGGAAGAGAGGATATTTGGAGCTATAAAAATTTACGGTATTTGGCAATAAATTGTTTTTATCCATAAACCACGCAAACACATTGTATTATACCAAATACACAAAATAATGTTTTTAGCAATTAAATAGGTGCCCTTTAAACATCAAGTGGTTATTTGATCATAGCAATGACCTTTGGAATGTTGCTATTGTTTCATTTACTTATTTCATTTATTTATAAAATATTTGTGTGTGTGTTCTTATGAGCAAACAAAAAGTTATATCAGCAGGATTTTTTTTAAAAGAAAAATGTTTTTGCTGAGGTTTATTCATGATATCAAATGGAATGTCAAATGCACTAACAAACATAATCTTAACATTTAAGATTAAAATATATTTTTTTGTTCTACTGTAAATCAAAACAGTACATATTACAATAGTACTTAAATATGTGACATCAAATAAACACAGGTCAAATGTAATCTAAATGTAATCAAAAAGTACTCCGATTACGTTTCACACAGTGTGTAATCTAAGAGATTAGGTTACTGACTACAAATTTTGCCATGTAGTTTATAATCAGTAACTGATTTAGACACAACCCAGCTCTGTTCAGCATCTTAATGACGTCATCATATTTGCATTATGTAATTCCCCTAGGTAGTTAAAGAGTAACCAAACCCCTGGTCAGACCCTGACTTCACCCACTGGCAATATTTAAAAAATGCAAGAAAAGTGGGGGCGAGCTGAGCTCGTACCAAGGGCGTGGTGAGCTTGAACTTGCTTACGTAGGATCATACCGCTTACATCACGCGGTACCGCAACATTCAACAGGAAAATTAAACTGCAGTAGCCACCGTTCAACCTGAAGAGGGCAGCCTTCAGACGTTTTTACACCATATACTGTAGCATTGAAACACTTTATACCCAAATGTCATAAAAGTTACTCAAGCAGCCCCATTCTTACAGATCATTAACTAAAAAATGTTGGTTAAGGGTTTAGTTACTCTTTAAAGTTATAAAACATAACCTGTCTGACATTGTGATTATTACAGCAGATAATGTAACATTGTAGAGCTGTTTGAAGTTGTACATTTGCAAATATATTGAGTTTTGATAAAACAAACGTGTTTATCCTAATTAGGCATTTGTTAAATTATAATTGAATGCCACATCATCATTTATCCGTCTCTGATAAAAAAAAATTTTTAATACATAAATGACTATAATTGATAGAAATGTAGCATATTTAAAATGGCAAGTATGCAGATTTCTATTCTGCTTGCTAAATCAATAAAAAAACACATTTAACTTCACATTTTTAAACATGGATTGGGGTAAAACATGTTGGTTATGGAACCCCTAAGGGGCAAAAATTTTATAAAGTTTAATTTCGCGTGCACACGTGAAACTATCGCATGCACACGTGAAACTAAACTTTAAAAAAAAATTCTGCACATGAAGGTTTCGCATGACCACGCGAAAGTTTCACGTGAGCATGCGAAAGTTTCACGTGAGCACATGAAACTAAACTTTAGATTTTTTTACTCCAATGTCACCTTAGGGGCTCGGTAGTTGGGCAATAGGCAGCAAGCTTATTTTAAAATAGGCAAAGTCATTGAAAAAGAAGATATTTTGATAAACGATGGTAAGTGGTACCCACTGACATCCATAGTAGGAAAGAAAAATACCATGGAAGTCAGTGGGTACCTACAACTGTGTGCTTACCATAATTTTTCATAATAACTTCTTTTGTGTTCAACAGAATAAAGAAACTCATACAAGCATGATGACATCATTTTCATTTTTGGGTGAACTGTCCCTTTAACTGCCACAAACCTTGAAGTTTTCTGTAAAATAATATTTGGTTAATAAAAATGGTTTAATAAACAATGCATTTATAGATTTTACTTTGCTTCATGTAACACATGTTGCGAGTTAACATGTTTCTTCAGATGGGCCGACTGAGTAAACCGTTTTCCACATTCCTTGCACTCGAAGGGTCTCTCCCCCGTGTGGATAAGCTTGTGTCGTTTAAAATTACCTAGATCCACGAATCCTTTTTCACAATGGGGGCAAACGTAGCGTTTCTCTCCTCTATGGCCTTGCAAATGCATATTCAGAGCAACTCTATGTTTAAACTTCTTCCCGCATTGAGTGCACGCGAACGGCTTCTCGCCCGTGTGCATACGCATGTGAGTCGAGCGGTCCGCTTTAGCCAAGAACCTCTTGCCACAAACTTTACAAGGAAAGGGCCTTTCTCCGGAATGGATGAGCTGATGTTTGGTAAGGGTGAAGTGATAAACAAAACTCTTTCCGCACTGCTCACACTGATAACGTTTCTCCTCCGCATGGACCTTTACGTGCCGGTTAAGTCCTCGAACACTGGGAAAGGCCTTTCCGCACTGGGAGCAGGTAAATGGCCTTTCACCTGTATGTAGTCTCATGTGGTTCTCCAAGGCGGATGCATTGCTGAGGACTCTTCCACACTCGGAGCATGTAGTAGTCCTATGGAATGTTTTGCTTGAATTTGGTAATGATTTACTTGAGATCGAAAGTGTTGCTTTACTAACAAAGTCATTCTGAACCCCGTCCATCCTCATGTCCTTGTTACTAACCTCATCTGACCTATTCATTGGTTGGGATTGTGAAGATGTTTGTGTCCGTAGTTGAAACTGAAGTGTGGACTTATAGTTTTTGTCATCGTCTAAGTGGTCTATATCACTTTTCTCGGTTTTGTTCTCTACAGTACTAAATGAAGCACTACGGCAAGGGGAAAACTGTACATCTGCTGTTTCCAAACAGGTCTCTGAAGGTACAGCGTGATCTCTCCGTAAAACGACATTTGAATTGGTGGAAGCGGCGGCTTGCTGCTCCTTCAGCGTTAGCAAAGGTGCAAATTTCCCAGGTGCATGTGAATGGTGCATAGATGGCTGCTCTGTCTCTAACAAAATGGGTGAATGTAGTTGCAGAGTATCCAAAGAGTCAAGCAAACCCGGAGTATTATCAGGTGAAGGAAAAAACTGATCTAAGGAGGAAGAGAACTGATCAGGTTGAGCTGAATACTGAGATTGCATTGGGTTTAAAGTATCTGTTGATGAAAGTGTTGGGACAGATCCCTGAACGTGGGGAGATGTAAACACGAAAGGCGGCGGAGCTCCTTGAGCCAGATTGGGTTGTTGCACTAATGGAAATTGGAACGGTGGACTCATCTGTGGAGATGAAGCAAACATTTGGCCTTGGGGTGAAACACAAATCTGATCCTGGACATGAATGGGTTCATCTGGTGTCGCAGAGACTGGAGGCTGGCTTGATGGCATGGGCGCATGTACTAGTGGAGCCACCTGCTGGCCTGTCTGTGGTGAAAAGACTGACTGCTGTGTGAGCGGTGAAAACTCTGACTTGTTAAGTGAGGCCCTAGAGAAAGTTTTCTCTGTATGTTTACCATTTAGCTGTTTGGAGGAACGAGCCTCCGATACAAAGACTTGGCTTTGACGTACAGGGAGTTGTACTGGCTGGGTGCGATGGGAGGTGTTGTGAAGTGACCGACAGACTTTTGAAACAGGATCTTTCTGATAGACCGCCCCTTGGTTTAACATTTCAGATTTTTGTTCGGGTTGACGGTAAACTGTTGTTGGCTTGACTTGAGGTTTAGATGTGCAGTCCGGAGCACCAGACAGCTTAGTCACTGGCGCGGATAAGTTAACTGTTGAAACAGGAGTATGCTGTATTGGAGTAATTGATGTTTGGGCTGGTGCAATGGCACTTTTTGTCTGGTTTTGGGAATATGAGACTTTATTGTTTTCTAATGTTCTTTCACCTATATGCCTGGTTGGGTGTACAGGCTGCTTGGAATTTTGAGCATAGAAATTCCCTCTGGGATTACATGAGGACGTCACTGTTGGGGGTGATTTCCCCCTAGAGTTGCCATGTTGTTGGGTTATTGTTTGAAATCCTGGTGGGATCACAACTGTGGATAAAGAAAGAATAAAATAAAAATACTACTACTACTACTACTAATAATAATAATAATAATAATAATATGATAAAGAATGATAGTAAATATCCAGCTCAAGTCATTTTTGTGATTTATTCTATACATTACATAATGTAAAGAACATTCTGTGAAAATATAAACTTCATATCTTTAATATTGTGAAATCAAACTTTGATGCTCTAACTCATGATTAGATCGTGAGGCTTAAGCCTGGATTTTACAGACAGGGTCACAAATTTTGTCAATACACAAACCAGTTTTTTTTTAAATAGAATTGTACCTCTTTCCACGGTTTGCTTATTTGGCTCTCTGCGCACCAGTATTGGCTCAGCACCCTCTTGCTTAAGTAGAAAGTATCCTGGTGCATACTTATCACATTCAGGTTCTTGTGGCTGAAGGCAAAGAATATAAAATCAAACTGTAAAAAGATATATATACATCTACAATCTGTATAAAGTACACTGAACAAAATTATAAACGCAAATATGTACCCCTGCTGTTATTGGGGCAGTGCCTTTTAAAACCACCTAATGGTACATCTATTAGGTACAGATATGTATACATTTGGTACCAATATGTACTTTTGAGATACTAACATGTATCTTTGAGATACTAATATGCACTCTTTAGGTGCAAAGCTGTACTTTTTTAACCCTCATAAGACCCTATTTTCCTTTATAGGTTATAGTCCCTTGGGGGTAAAAATGACCCCAGAGATCAAAAGAGTGATTACAAAAAATATATACATTTTTAATAATACAAATAATATATAATTTTTTTCATTTACTTCCCATCTATACATTAATGCTGTGTTTTGGGAGATATAAAGTACTTTTATACCCGTTTACCACTCAATTCCTCAACTACACCATTAGCGTGCCTGAAAAATATCATTTTTTTAATGAAAAATTCACATAAATTATGATCTAAATTTGATTTTTTAGATACTGATCTAGATGTTATGTGTTGAATTTTTATGGTTACAGTTTAGAAAATAAATCACTTTGAACAGCAGAGGCCCATAGAGACCCATTCATTTCACTGAATGTGGCCAACTGCTCAACATCACTACTTTATTGATACATTTTGTAAATTTATGTTAATATAAACATTAGAAAGGACATTAAAAATAAAAATTATTTCAAATAGTAAAAAATTTTGTCGTTTTTGATGCATTTTGAAATGTCTGTTTTTACAAAATGCCACAGAAATTTGACTGAATGTAAGTGTGTGTGTGTCCGTGTGTGTGTTTGCCTGTGTGTGTGTGTCCATGTGTGTGTTTGTGTGTGTGTTTGTGTGTGACTTTGTCTTTCTGTGTGTGTGTGTGTGTGTGTGTGTGTGTGTGTGTGTGTGTGTGTGTGTGTGTGTGTCTTTATGTGTGTGTAAGTTTTACTGTGTCTTGGTGTGTGAGTCTGTGTTTGTGTGTGCCTGTGTGTGTATATGTGCGCACACCCGTGTGAGTATTTTACATCTTTGTTTTGCATCTGTGGCTGTTTTTTGTCCGATTCCATAAGAAATGCTCTCTGTGGCAGTCATACCTTTGTGTGTTTGTGTGTGTCTGTTTGTGCGTGTGTGTGATTGAGCATGTATTTTCTATGTAACATTTGTGTTCTAGTACCAGGCCTACCTTTTTGTGTTAAAATTTTCAGTTCTATTCAGGATGCATTGATTTTTTTTTTTTTTTGACAAATAAAAAGAAAAAAAATATTATTTTTTTGCATTTCCCATTCATTTCAATTGGGGTCAATTTTACCCCCAAAGGGACTAATAATTAAGTGAATTTTTACGCCTCTTTAGAACAACTGAATCAAGCCTAGGTTTTTTTACATGAATCTTGACAGATAATCTGGAAAGTTACAAAATTTTATTTCACTGAGATGAAGGGAACAATGTTTTTAAACTAAAGAAAAGTGGCTTGAGGGTAGAATTGACCCCAAGGGTCCTATTAGGGTTAAATGGTACAACCCCAGTGACTGATTGGGTACACATATTGAGCATCTCTTAAATGCATAAATGTAAAGATAGATTCATATCTTCATATCTGGACCATCTGTATTAGATCACACAATTAACTTGGAAAGCAGATAATTGAAGGGAAGAGACCTACAGCAACTAAAAACGTTTGCATACACAATGTCTGTTACAGTGCTGAGATATATGTCCTGTTATTTCATACCTCTTGTTTAATGAGAAGCAAAGCAAGCTGTCTTCTGCCATCCTCACTGGCACACAGACTGGCCAGTTTATCACTGGTAATGTCTCCTACATGTCCTAAACACTCATGAGGACTGCAGCCCTGATCAACCAAAACTGGCTTCTCTGTTAAGAAAATAGAAAATTAAAGACTTTTAATTTTTTATACTTGTATGCTGCAGTCATTTATGAATCAAAATTTTATTAAAAATTACATTCTGATAAAGACTAAATTTTAGCAAATTAAAAGTAAAACGTTAGCGAGCAGTAAACCTGAATTTTGAATTGTTGCAAAGCTAAGAAAATAAATATATAAATTAAATAAAAATATAAAAACAGGAAAATTATAATTAGTTAAAAATTATAATTAGTGCGTATAATAAGTTTGTCGTAAGATGTGCATTACTAGGTATGAAAATAGCTATCGTTATAAAAGTCGTTATAATGTTCCAGGAAGTGTGTAATGCACGCCATAACCCAGAAACAAGTAACGATTCTGCGAAAAAAAAAAAACATGCAAATAAACATACCACACTGCACGCCAATCTCTCGATATTTGGAGATGTTATAAATTTTCTTATTCCCAACAGCTGTACTTCTGCTTTTGACTCCCATGGATAATTCATCTGTCGTGAGTTTGCCATTCTCCTTCTCCTGTCTCAGCTGCACCAACTCCGCTTTCAAGTGCTGTAAAGAAAGCTGAAAAAGCTTCGTTGCTTCCCTGACAGCGGTCTGTAAAATTGTTTCCATTATGGATGTGAATTGGGTTTGAAACCCGCCATAATCCTCCACCCTCACACTCGAATTCATTTCACTCATCTACACAGACGAAGTTTTTGTCTTTGACAGCGGCAACAAAGACGAGAAGGGGGACTCGGGGGAGGGCGGTGTTTTAAACTTCCGCACTGAATTTAAATACCTTTATTTAACTCAAATTCATCTCTAAAGCGCTTTTCACAGTTTTGCATGCAAAGCAGCTTTACAGAAAATACATTATCGAACAAACAGTCGAGGAATAAGAAAACAATACTTAAATAGGGGGAAAAAACATATAAGTTAATACATTAAATTTCATTGCAAAATTTTACATGAGACGTAGCGTTACTTACTGTAAAAAAGTATTGATTACATATAATAATAATAATAATAATAATATTCATAAAAATATGTGTCTTTAAATGATTTTTTTTTTTTTCTTTAAATGATCAACATTGTGAATTCAAAAACAGGCACATGTCAAGTGTGAAAAATGCCAGATCCCAGCTGCCTCAGAAGTGGATATCAACGATTTAAATGTATATCACAGTAATTCACGTGGCCACTCCGTGGATGACATAACAAAAGTATTAGACTTATTTATTAAATAGCGTATTAAATTGTATGTTTTATAATTAAGGGTGTATTACATTAAATTAAAAGGCTTTCCTCTGCTCTTCTTTTCTATAATTTCAATATGTATGGTTTTTTAGCAATTATTGAAACTACCTAACTTTATATGGCACTTCTCATATAATTTCCTTTTAATAAATGAATCGGTTGATTTTGTCGTTTTTGTGTCTCTGGATAAAATAGTCTGCTAAATGCCTAAATGTAAATAATGCGTTTTCCTTAAACGTGCGCCTATAACCATGTGGGTTGACGTCACATGTTTGCAAAGTGTCCCTAAATTCCATCCGTATGCTTCAGGAAGTAGTGATTCACTGCAGCAGGACAGAAAAGCTTCTGGATAAACCCCAACATTTTATTTCATGTCGACATAAACTCGCGTTTGCTAATGTTTATGAACTGAGGTAGTGATAAAAAGTCGTTAGTTTCGTAGCTGTTTAAAAAAAGCACAAAAATGCTCGGACGTGTGCTAGCAGCATGTGCTAACAACAAGTCAATGCGCTATAGTGGAGTATGGACCTGAACTTAAAATAACAACATGATTCAGTAACTCAAATGAAATTGAATCGTATCCGCATCTAACCCGCACACACGTTAATGTAACAGCTAACAGTTTAGTTGAGCCAGTCTAAATTGATCCGAGTATTTTCATCCATATACTCAATTATGTCCGATCTTACACATGCGTTTCAGTCACAGTTGTCCGGGGTCATGGAGACTGTGTTTAAAGCAGCCATATTTGAGATCACAAGGCTGGTGGAGGAGAGTTTCATGAAGGAAATGTCCCGAAGTCGGGAACAGGTGGAGACTCTGAAGAAGAGACTGCAATGGAGCGAGTCAAGGTGGAAAGGTCAAGAGTCAACAGGTGCCAGCAGGTGTACAAAGTGTGGTAAAGCTAACGAGGAAGATAAAGAAACATCAACACCACTAACGTTAGGTTTGTTATCAATCTTTGACATATGTAGTCTATGTGATACTGGCAAAATGTATGTTAGAATTTTATGTGTAGGACTATTGTTTTTGAATATTTGTGCACTTTGAATGCTTGGTAATCATTATAAAAGAGCAATAAATCACTTTAAATGTTTTTACTAGGCAAGCATGTTGAAGGGCACTTAAAGGACTAGTTCATCAGATAATGAAACGTCTCTCATAATTTATTCACCCCAGATGTATATAACTCTCTCTATATATATTTTAAAGAAATACCTAACTTTATATACAGTACATAAACTAACAGTGATGTTTATTGCATCCATACATTGCGTACATTAGACTTACTTTAATATTATGAAGATGCCCCCCACCCCCCGCAGCGATAACTTCCACTTTTCTTGGATGGCTTTTATTTCTGTTGGAATTTGTGCCCATTCATTCTGTAGCCCATTATGGTCGGGCATCAGTGTTGGATGCAATCTCCATTCCAGTTTATCCCAAAGGTGTTCGCTGTATTTATATACTTGGGGTGGCATGAGTGTGAGTAAATTATGAGAGAAGTTAAATTTTGGTTAACTATCACTTAAAGCACTATCATAAGACTACTCAATCAGTGCCCTCACAGTTGCATTCACTTTTGACCACATGTAGAAAATGATCGTGGTCTCAAACAGGAGAGTGTTCGAGAAAGGAGCTGGGGAAGCTGTGAGTTGGAGACTGACACACTTTTGGGAAAAGAAAGATCAGAAGACCGAACGAGCCCTAATCCCACAGCAGAGGTGGGTATCCTAATGAGGGAAGCTGTAGGCATGTTCGAATTTCATCTTTGCATATCATCTGTGTTTATTGCGCTTACTATGTACTTCTGTGTTCTTTCTGCAGTCTGCAAATACAGAGGACAGGAAACTGGACTGCATACTAAAAGAGGAGGTGCTGTATAATACCACTGATAAAAAGGAACTTCAGGATGGGTGGACACTGGATACTGAAGGTGTGGGTTAATCTGATTACAGCTTTAAACACAAAACTGAGTAATACTTAAACATGAGACTTTTATTTATATATTTAATGGAATCAGATCAGGTAGGTAATGGTCGAATCAGGAACAGAAGTGGTCGAAAGTGGACAAAAGAGACTCATTTAAATTACAGGGGCCTCATTTATAAAGCTTGCGTACGCACAGATTTGATCTACGCAAAAATCTACGGCAAAGTCCATATTTATAAAAACTCTTTACGTCTTTAACGTGGAAAAGTGCTTAGCAACACGTCAGGGTCTGAGCAGACGTATGCACTTTTGCATGTCTGATTGCTGCAGGTTTTTGGAAATATAAGACATTCTTCCTGCTCAAAATTGGGTTTTAACATAGACATAAAAAAAGAGCGCTTGTCAATGACATTAATTAGTCATCGTTTAAAGGCGGAGATCCGAAACTGCTCAGCTGCGCACACGTTCAAGATCATTTGTGATTTATAAATTTCACATCTGAAAAAAAGGGGTACGCGCGTTTTCTGAGCGTACTTTCGGTTTATGAATCACACGTACGCATTTTTGATAAATGATCTTAAGATCAAATGTAGGATGGTTTCTACAAAGCATTTTATAAATGACGCCCCAGGTGTAAACAGAATGTGTCACTCAACGAAATCTGATCAACGAAAACACATCTTAAAACCAAGTGTAAACAGCCCCTATGTGGCATTCATACATAACATCTATAGACACTTTTATTGGACGCACACGCAGTTACGCGTTTCTGCTTGTTTAATGGTCTGGCTAGTGGCTAAACTGAACTCTGGGATAAAAACCTTGCTGATAATAACACACATTTTGCTTTCCTAAAGATGAGGGAAGACCATGATAGCGGATCACCGCTATGTAAAGAGAGGTTTGGCAGCCGATCCGTAGTTAACGTTGAGCTAACGTTACTTTGTAAAATGAATGTATACACTGCAGTTTTTGATACACTTTAGCTATGTTTTGAACAAAGTAAATCTACTTGGTATTTATCAGAAATAAACTAATCTAAAATGACTCTCTTGTTATTGATTCTTTGCATAAGTTTACCGGACGTTGTGTTTGTTTCACGAAAGCCCTTTTTCATGTTGTTACTGCTGAAATCGTCTATAGCTCGAACTACTGATCTACGCGTTCGACTGTATTGATGTGATTGGTTACATGTTTGTAACGTAGGAAACTGAGGCGATTTCAAAAAGCAGGAATGAAAGTCAAATTTTATGGAGAAAACCCTCAGCAATGGTGTTGAATGATGAATTTGCACATTGTTTATCTTAAAGCATATTAAAAACACCACAAATAAGCAACAATAGAAACTTGTTTTTCACCACAGGGGGACTTTAAGTCTCTTTTATGTTTATCTACTGATCTTTTTTTCCCATTAAATATTGTTTTAAAGTTGCCACCTGTAGATCATTGTTTTATAAAGCATTTCCTTGTTCTTTTTGGTTGACTGCACATCATGTGCAACTTTTTGTTTGTGTTTCTTATGTCAGACTCATAGATATGTACACTAGATGTCGCCTTGGCTATGGCAGTTCATTGGACCGAATGCGTCAAATAGAGCCGCCATCTTGAAACAGGAGAACCCCGCATCAGTGTCATTGTAGGCAATGGTGTAACGGAAATAAAATCACCATAAATCGTCATGAATGCGATTTTCTTGGTTTTCTTTTGGTTCGTTTCAACAGTTAGACATGTATTTAGCATTGAATCCAGAATTTTTTTAAAAGTTTTGACATTTTGAAAATCTACTTATTCTAACTATAGTGCTAGTAGGCCTAACATCAATACGCAGCACAAAAGTCTGGCATCGTCCATGAATTCGAAGTACAGACGGAGATAGCGGCGTTACCTAGCTACTCCCTATGACAAGACCACTGTTCCAAGATGGCGGCGGTTTTGACGCATGCTTAGAACCCCAAGGCGACATCTAGTGTATATATCTATGATGCCAGACTTTGTTGCATCTAGCGTGGTTTCTGTTGTAAGACCACACACTCAAAAAAGATTACAATCTTTTGAAATGTGAACAGTTTACAAACCCTGCTTTTACTAATAAGCTAATTTAATGTTATTTTGAGCTGGTGTTTAAATTCTGGTAGGGGTCAGCCCAACATCGACTTTGTCTAAAGGATTTTTCCATGTCACTGATTGCTTATGTTTTTCTTGCCTGCTTTTTCAGTAGCCGAGACTTCTGACTTCTCAGCTCCCAGTTACAGTGAGCAAGAACTTCAACAGATTCAGGAAGAATGGAGCACTGGACTTGTTAAGTCTACTGATGATGGGCCTTACGCAGATATTACAGACGTTCAGGGGCTGGCATACCGAATGCGGTACAACACGGAGGAGCTGGATGACTATAATAAACTGGACATGGGAGACCTGAATGTTCTTGGAGAAAGAACTGAAGAGACACTGGGTGCTGTTCAAAATGACCTTAATGTGGCTATGGAAGGTGAAAGACACTTTTCCAATAAGAGTAAGAAAAGAAATAGAGGCTCTTTTCCTGCACAGGTTAACCCGGAAACAGAAGGCATTGATAGACACATGCACTGTTTACTTATTAATGAAGAAGGCCACTTACAGGACATGAGTGCCCTCGGCGAAGTTCAGAATGGGGTTGCAGGACATGCTGATCATAGAGGACACTCAACACTTTATGGTGAAAATACAGCAAACGATGGGTCTGGTGGACTATATAAGGAACATGCATTTAACCATTCTCAAGATGAAAGACAAGTTTTTCGAGTCAACGATCCTTCTCTAAAAGACTACCCGCTCTCCCAAAGAGTCAGTTCAACCGATGCATACAACTGTAACCAGTGCGGTAAGAAATTCACTCAGGCCTGCAATTTAAAGGTTCACCAGCGTGTCCACCAGCGGGACGGTCTCCACTTGTGCAGCCACTGTGGGAAAGGTTACTCATCGTTCAGTGACCTGCAAAGGCACCGATGCAATCAGGCTGGAGAGAAGCCGTACATTTGCACGCTTTGTGGAAACCGATTCAGCCGACTGTGGAATCTCAAGCTGCATAGGCGCATTCACACGCAGGAGAAACCACATCAGTGTACTGTGTGCAATAAGAGCTTTACCCGGGCAGATATCTTAAAAGTCCATCAACGCACCCATACAGGAGAAAGACCGTACTGCTGTGGTATTTGCGGACTCAGCTTCAAACGCCTGGACCACCTTAGGTCACATCAGCGTAAACATAGTGCTGACCTAAACAGTCAGTGATTTAAATAACACTGACTGCATTGTAATACGTTTATACTGGCAGATTGGAGATTGGAAACGGGTGTTTCTCGCGAAGCATAACACTGGTTATGTAAAAAAACTCTCTGCAGTATGCAATTGTTCGGTCTGTCTGTTGATCTTTGCTGAAAATGTTGGTAGCCATGTTTTTTTACTGCCATGCATTTGATTGGCTATTTATCTTAAATGTTTTCAAAAGAGTATCTTGTGTCTTACATAATGGCTTGCCTGCCAATTTAACCCGTTAACTGGCGCTGTCCCATGCACGGACACGTTTACTTCGGTATTTTTAATGTAAATGTTAATCTATCACAACAAACTATATATTGTTGGAAAGGTCTAAGAATGTAGTTTTCATATTTCAAAACCTTTAAGCAGTAAGTAATAATAATTTATTCATTTGTGACAAGAGTATGCAAACCTCACAACAAACCAACACAAACCTCAGTTTTTTGACAATTATATGTATTAAAAATAATACTATATTGCATTTTTTTTTATTATAAATAAATGTAAACTGCTATGAAAACAAAATGATGCTTTCATCTCCAAACACTTCTGTAAATAATGTTAAAGTGGCTTCTTTAAAACAAGACCAAAATTAGGCTTCTAGACCAAAAAATGCCAGAGTTATATTAATTTGAAGGTGTACATCACCTTTTCACCCCCCCCCCCCCACTCAAAAAGTGCTGCACCAGTTAAAGGGTTAATATTGCCTATTTTCTGCACTAGATTTGAGCTACATTACCATGCAATGTTCTTTTAAATATTTCTCATCTGTTATGTACCTGTTGACTGTCTTCGCAGGTTGGGTAATGCAAAATAAACATGAAAAATTATTTCCATGTTGCAAATTTTTTATACTTATTTTGCCATTTCAAGGCTCTTTTCTGTCTTACCACTTCATAGGAAAACTTGCTACACATTTGAAGTCTGCATGAAACGGAAGTAGCGATTGTCTTATCCTGTCGTGGCGTATATCTGAGTGAAATGGCTTGTGAAATGAGAAGAAATGTAGGGTGGGAATTGATTTCTTCCATCGTGAACTGATTGGATCGTTTAAAGTTGGGTCATGACGCTATCTGCTGCAATGTTTTCCCAGGCCCCACCCTTACGCCATTTCTCGTGACCGGAAGTAAAGAGAGATCCTTTCAAGGAGGGCGGAGATTAGGATTTTTGATTAAAGATTACGAGGGCATATAAAAAATATGTACGGAATAATTGAAGATGGGAATTATAGGAAAATAATGCACACCCAAGGTGGTAATGCGGCACGGAGTGGAGAAATAATTCAAACACCGGAGTCAATTATTCCGCTCATACCACGGTTACCACAAACATTCCTCTGGAGCCTATTTTTAAAGTGGTCATATCATGAAAATTTGATATTTTTCATGTTTAAGTGCTGTAATTGGGTTCCCAGTGCTTCTGTAAATCTAGATAATGTTTAAAAGAACATCTCAGAAACTAAGTTTTGGTAAACCATTCTCTGCAAGCATGTAAAAAAAGTAGGTCATTGAAATTTGGCTCCTCTTGTGAGATCAGAAGGGGATAAAACCGCCCATTAATCTGCACTATTCAATCACAGCACATTTGCATTTAACAGGACACACCCGAAATGGCACATTTTTGCTCACACCTACAAAGTGACAATTTAGCATGCTATAATAAATTATCTTTATGGTATTTTGAGCTAAAATTTTACATATTTGCTCTGGGGACACCAAAGTTTAATTTGAGATCTTAAAAAAAATATTGTGAAATGTCCCCTTTAAGACATCTGACAGGTTATGTTTGTGGTTTACCGAAAAATAATCAACACCCATGGGACATTTCTCAGCCAATCAGGATAAAGCATTCAACAAACCCTGGTATAAAATAAAAAATTAAATCTCACAGATAAGTCATTCATAAAATCCCCACAATATAAAAAAAGAAGAAGAATAAAATATTAAGTTTTAAATTCAATTTCATTGTGACTATAGTTGTTTGTTTAGATCCTCCAATTGTTTATATTTATTTCACAGTTTTTTATTTACCATATTAGAATTATAAAATATACTACTTGCATTTGACAGATGTTTTTGTGTTCCTAAGAATCGAAACCACAAGCTTTGGGCTGCTAATACTGTGCTACAGAAAATATATTGCCAGACAATTCACACAGGAAAACACGTATTTTGCAGACTTTTTAAGAAGTAAAGAGGAGTGTTGTTTTAGGCAAAAAGAGGAAAACTCGATTCTGGGTTTCCGCGAGGTCCATCAAGGCCACCGTACAACTCCGTGACGTCATCCAAAACAACATTACTGCCCGTCTGCTACGCTCCGTCGTGACATGCTGAATGATGCATAAGTGAAACATCTTGAAAATAAAATCTCGTTTTCTTCAGTCGTCCGTACACAGTTAAACCGCACACTATTAATTATGCGCGTTTAGAAAGCATTTATTTCTGCTCGCGATTCATTCTTTAAACGTATGTAATGAGCTACATGCTAACACTTTATTATCCTGCCGATATTTATGATCAAATTTTGATAACCTGCTCATAAAGTGTGCGTTTGCACTTTTATCAGTGTATACCTGTTGGAACAGATTGCAAATTTGAGTAGCACTCAAACCGAAAACATTTATAAAGATAACGCACGTGACCAACAGTGATCATTCACGCGATGATGGCTGTCAGTTGTTTCTTTATGCAATGAATGAGTTGCAGTAAATTTGCGTTTTGTGAGAAAGCTCGAGCAATTCAGGTACAGAAATGACGGACACGCTCGTCCTCTCCTTCCAGACCCAGCTGTCTGCGGTCATGGAAACCGTTCTCAAGACAACCATGTACGAAATCACGAGGTTAGTGGAGGAGAGCTTTTTGGATCAAATGGATCGAGGAAAACGAGAGGCGGAGGTGTTAAGACGGAGACTGATCTTGTCAGAGACCAGACTGAGGGAGCGGGAGAGGTTTAAAAGGGTGAGGTGTGTGGACTGTGGTAGAGCAGCAATCTCCAAGAGAAGACTGCTGAACCGAGGCCCTGAAACACAGAGCAGTAAGTGTAACGAGATACTATTAGCAGTTCAAATAATTTCAAATGCAAAACTTGATGTGTGCATTATTATTCCATGCATAATATAAAAAAAATGTTGTAAATCGGGGTTGGGTGCAAGCTCAAGAAATTAGACAAAGTGTATGTCAAATAGTTGTAGTGCTGGAGTTGATAGAAAATGTCATTGTATTATTTTCCAATCTTTAATAGAACTAAAGATCATTTTCCCATATGGTATAATATCACTAAATACCACAAAATAATCCAAAGCATTGTATGTTTAGTTGGGTGTTGCTGTGCAGTCTATACTAACTCGTGCTTTTTTTAAGGTTTGGAGCAACCACTTGTTTTAAAGCAGGAGAATTCGTCTGAAAGTGGCTGGAGATGTAATGCCAAAGAAAGCACAGTGCCAAACCAAGACACGTCATCAGCGGTCCTGAAATCTAAACAAAATGTGTGTATAATACACTTTTACAACTTTTAAACGGCCATTAAAAGTATTTTGACGCTTAAAGGATTAATCCACTTTCTTAAAAAAATCTTGATAATTACCCACCCTCATATCATCCCAATATGTTTATGTCTTTTACCAAGACCTTGTTCACGCTGTCAGTCCAAATTCAATTTTGGTGCATATCCGATTTGACAGACTCACTGTCCACATTATGTATGACGACTGTTTAGATCCGATCTGTGTGTCCTGTTGCATTCTGATGTTTTCCAGATTATCTGCACTGTTTTTATGGCAGTGACATTGCGCTGGCATGACAGCTGCCTTGTTGGGTTTACGTGACGCGACAGCATGACATAACCGGAAAGCTACACAAATGCGATCAGAGCGGTCAGACTGAAATGGATTTCTGGAAATGCGATTTGAAAAGGATTTCAAACCACCTCTGGATGTAGCCTGAAACAGATTAGAAAAAAAAACCCGTATTTTATGTGTTTTTTTTGCCGTTAACGCGTTCTAAGTGTGATTAGATTCCATTTGGATATGCACCAAAATCGGATTTGGACTGACAGTGTGAACAAGGTCTAAATGATCCCAACCAATCATCATTTTCGGCAAAAATTTTAATCACAACTTCTCATCTTGCACTAGCCATGTGATGCACCAGCGCAACCTTACGTATTACGTAATCACTTCAAAAGGTTTTGCGTTACATATGTAAAGCGCACGCTTGTGGATCATTTTAAACAATAAAATGACACAAAGATATTAGTTAGTATCATTTCACATACAACAATGTCGAACGGTCCTCTTTCTCCACACTTGTAAACACTGGAGCGGTAGTTTCGCATACTTAATGCTGGTGCATTACACCCCTAGTGCAAGACGAGAAGTTGTGGTTTAAAAGTACATATTTTTTTGATGAAAATGACAATTATTTCATAAGATAAGACCCTTATGCCTCGGTTGGGATCATTTAGAGCCCTTTGAAGCTGTGTTGAAACTGCAATTTTAAACTGCATTGAAAATGTGAACTGTTGAGGTCCAATAAAGATAATTAAATTGAATGTTTTCCTCAAAAAACTTAATTTCTTCTCGACTAAACAAATAAAGACCTAAAACAACTTGGATGAAATTCAATTCATGCATCACACGGGGGTGAGTAAATTATCAGGATTTTTTTTATGAAAGTGGACTAATACTTTAAGTTAAAAAAGAACATTGTGTTAGCAACGCAAAATGTTGTGGGTTTAATTTGACGAAACACCCATACTGACACTGATTAAAATATGCATGTATTTTAATGTATTGCAGCTTTGGATAAAGTCATCTACCTAATGCATACGTTTTTTGGGAGGTCACTGTAGGTTGCTAAAATGTAAAAAAGTTTTTTATTTCAACAAAATACATTTTGTGTGATTCACATTCTGTTTATGACAGGATATGCTAAAAGTTGGAGGAGAAGTAAAGGAAGAGATCACAGAGATTAGAGACGCACAAGTCTGTCTAGTAATACGCTCTCAAATACACAATCAGAAAGATCCTTCAAAAAGCGTGGAAGAGAGCAATGGACTCCACAATACAGATTCGGACCGCAACTCCCTAAATGACAAAACATGCGGGGGTACATTGTCTTGTACTGATAGGCCTGTCGATGAGGAAGAGATGACACACAGAAACCAGCCAAAATGGTTCGATTCCAAACCAGATCCTGAAACACACCATGAATCTGTTTCTCAGCCGGACCCAGTCAGAATTTTACCATCTTCAGAGTGTCAGGGTTCGAGACTGCCCATTAAACAGGAAGTTGTTGTGATGCTTCCACCAGACTGGGAGGAGATGGAGGAGAGGATTACTCCTCAAATGGCTAAAAAAGCACAGTTGAAGGTTCAGCATGGAGCTCAAGCAGAGAAGCAAGTACAGTGTTCCGGACCTCCTGTCAAGGTTCAGTCTCTTGCACCACAACCCATCCGGCTTCCGCATCCATCCAGCCAGCCATGCAGATCCCCACTTAGGAAGAACACAAAAATCGTTCCACATCCTAATGTAGTAGTGCCAGATCAAGGCCCCATTCCTGTAAACACTGTACATGCTATCTCTAAAGACCTTCCTACACCGAAACAGTCTCAAGTCCGTCAATACCCTGAAGGAGCCGGTACAGGTGAAAGAAGTTTCAGCACCATAAACCCAGGAAGAAGTGGCCCACAGATGGTCAGTATAAGAGTTCAAGGGGACACGCGGTACAATTCGGCGAAGATGATGCACAATTGCAGCCAATGTGGAAAAGGCTTCTCTCACCTATGTCACCTCAGAGCTCACCAACAGATCCACACAGGAGAGAGGCAGTTCTGTTGTACAATTTGCGGTAGGAGTTTCACAAAACTGAGCAACTTAAAAGCACACCGCAGGGTTCACACGGGAGAACGACCCTACATCTGCACGGACTGTGGGAAAAGGTTTACCCAGAAATGTAACCTGAAAAGACATCAGAGAATTCACTCTGATTTTCAAACTCCAATATATGATGAGCAGTGAAGCATAATAGAGGTAGAAACAAAGAGGTGTAGAATCATCATCTGTCATCTGCGTTCTTACTATCATGTAACGTTTTTGGAAGTGTGCTAAATTTAAAACAGTTTTTCTTTTGCATTGCTACACAAGTGACTGGATTACTTAGGGGTAAATAGGTACTATCATATATATGAAGCGAAAGTATTTGAGGAACATATAACAGAGAGCGTTCCGTTAATATCATGGTCTTGACGGAGGTGGTGTTTAGCGGCTTGGGGATCTGATACCTGTCGCCGGTTCACCGCTTTTTCTTCCTTTGACCACTTTTGATAGATAGTGCCACTGCAGACCGGGAACACCCCACATAAGCTGGAGTTTTGGAGATGCTCTGACCCAGTCGTCTAGCCATTGCAATCTGGCCCTTGTCAAAGTCCCTCAGATCCTTACACATTTTTCCTGCTTCTAACATATCAACTTTGAGGACAAGTGTAGTTGATGTGTTAAGTCTGGGTCCCTTTTATTTATATAGTACATTTAAACAACATTTCTGCTGACCAAGCCTCGTTGAAATGAAGGCATGAATAACTGTCTTTAGGTCGCCAAAAGATAGAACATTTAATTTCCGTAAACTCCTAAGATGGAAAAAACTAGCTCTAACCCCCCCCCCCGTCACATTAGCTACAAGAGACAGACACAGAGCGACAGGCTACCATTCATTTTCATTGGGAGTGGCCGTTTGCCAATATTTGCTTGTAGAGGACCTAAACTGGGAGTCTGACCATGTATCAAATGGGGGGACCCAAACAAGTTTAGCTGAAGAAAGTTTTTACACATCCAACTTTTGATGTCATTTATGCAGGCTAACAAATAAGATATAGATTTTCATCCAGGTTTTACTGACATGTACAACTGGGTAGGGGTGCACCGAAATTTCGGTCGCCGAAAATGGCATTATCGTTTCGGGCCGAAATAAAAAATCCAGCCAAAAATGTCAACCGAAAATGAATGTCAACCGTGCCCCTCCCATCCGTGCGCTAGCGCTTGGGTTTCACTCACGGTCAAGCTATTATCAGTCGTCACCCACCCTCCCCTCCGTGCTCAAGCAGGTTTCACTCACGGTCGAGCTGTTTGCACACGTCTGCAGCAACATGATCTGAAAAATAATCTGATCTGTGCCTCAAAAACTGTAATGTGATCTGAACTGTGAGATTTGTGATCCGTCACACACCCCTAGTAAATTAAGTACACAGTGATAGCCATAAATGCATTTGTACTAATAATTGTCGTCATCATTTCTTTCGGTGTTTCGGTTTTCGGCCTTGGTTAATTTTTTTTTTCGGTGCATCCGTACAACTGGGTATCATCCGCATAAATATGATGTGTAACCTTCGAAGATGAAACGTAGGGGAAGATATATAAGGAATTAAAATTGGGCCTAAAATGGAGCCCTGCGGCACCCCACATGTAACAGATGCGGGCGATGAATTAAACTGTGTTAGAAGCAGGAAAATGTGCAAGGGTAAGGATCTGAGCGACTTGCTGCTTTTCTTTATTATCAAGTACATATTAAGTATATATTTTTTTGTTTTTTTACTAAGAGAATTTTATATCTATCACCCTTATATTTTTGTCTACAAAATTATTTTAAACATTTAAGTATACACCTTCAGGATAAGTACTTTAAGATCATGAGAAGCGTTTTAGTTAAGTGACCCTAAACAGTTGCCCACTGGTGTATCTATAATTTTCCTTTGTTTTTGTTCCTTTCATAACAATTAAGTTACATTCCTTACAAATTTGTATGACTATACTGCATAAATCACACGTTACAGACCCGTAACCGTTTCATGAGATATGCCCATGTTTCAGAACTTTTAAGAGGACTTGGAAGTTTGTCTGTCTTTATTTATTACTTTTTTAACATTAAACAATAAAACACAACATCTTAATGAAATACCATATAAATTAGATTTTTTGTTTCTTATTTAGATATGTAGTATTCACCCTCTAGATTGGTGCACATATTCAATTGTGACAGCATTACGGGTTTTGAACTTGTTTACATAATGGGCTAAGCTGTATTACAAACAGGACATTTTCATAATCATTTGACATAATGTACTTTTGTTTATATTCTGTTTTGTGTACATCAATGCCTTATGGTTGAATATTGAAATGCTTAAGTATGTGGAAAATGCGTCTAAACAAAGCAGGAGTGACCCATAAAGACATCTGCTAAATGTAATAACATGAAATGGCATGATGACTAAATAACACACATTGTATTACATGCTCAAACATTATGTGTTTCATTAATGCATGCAAATTATTGGTGATTCGGTTAAACCACAACAGTCATAGGCTCTGAGAATGTAATTAAAATATTTTCTTTTTTTTGTGAAAATAATAATTACATTTTAAATGCTCCAAATATTTAAAATGCAGAAAGTCCTCCAAATTAATGTACCGTTGTGTGTTTGGTTTCATATTGTGTCATTGTGTGATGTTGAGGTACAAAATTAAATGTTTCTCAAACTATTTGCTATACCAACTTTTATACTGATGTTATGTGTTCTTATTTGGTCATCAGTTATCATTCCTTTTAATTTAGAATAATATCATTTTTCATTTCTTCATTTTATTATTTTATTGTTGCAAAGCAGCTTTACAGGAAATACTTTATACTTTAAAGCAAACAATAGAAACATAAAAACAGTCTAGGAATGGATGAAAAAAATGTATAAAACTGAAAAATGATAAAATACATAGAATACATACACTGAAAAAAAATATTCATGGAATTTAATAATTTTGTAAGGTAAGTGGTTGCAATCAATTTATTTAAGCTACATTTAAACAAAAGTTTTATATTTTATTTGACTTTACTAATCTTTTTTGTTTAAATGTAGCAAAAATTGATTAAATTCAATGAATCCTTTTTTTAGTGTATTGCTTATTTTTTTATCTGTCTGTGGCCACATATCACAATAAAACTACTGGAGAAAAATTATATTAATATTTAAAAGGCAATCAGTATTGTCTTTTAACATGGCACAGATTTGTAATATCTTTACCCTAAACATGCACATGGATATAGTTTTCTTGTGGAAACGGATATAAAGTGGCCAAAGGTAAAATCTAACTCTGAAAAATGTACATCTTTGCACCTTACAGAAATACAGTAAATTATTAAAGATGTATTGTGTTGTGGTTGGAGTGCAAATTGAATCTCGGTTTTTGGAAATCACATAAATACAAAAAGCTTATTGATTCAAGGCATTTGAAGAAAAAACCTTGCAAAAATTATTTATGCTTTTAACTACAGTTAAAACCTCAAAACATGGCTACTATTAAACCATGATTACTACAAAAGATTACTAAAGTGGTGATTAATATGCAAATAATAATAATAATTTGTTAAGGGAATGGCATTTTGTTCGTCAAAAACAATGGAACAACCAACAAGATAATCATAAAAAATTATTTTAGTCAATGTATGCTTTATTTCATGTGAGCTTTTTCTATTCTAGATTTAAACCCATACAATTGATATGCAGAATTTTCCAAATAAAGACCTTAACCAAGTTTAGTATTTTCTCCATTTTGCACCACACTCCTAATATTTTGACGGTTTAATCTATCTTGAAGGGGAAAAAACAACTATGTACAACCCCAACACTGTACGATTAATTTATCATCAAAATATGTCCGCCAAACCACTGGGGGCGCTACGAGAAGAGATGATCACGATTTCGGGTATCCGATTCACACGACATTGTCAACTATCATAAACAACAACAACATATATATGAAAATAATTCAGCCCTGGGAAATTTTCTCTTTCAGGATCGTTTTCATAAGGTATTTATCGTATGAATGGTCATAGTGTCGTGTCATTGTAATGCTTACTTACTGTAAAAACGAAAGGCCCGGATGCAGAGTCAATAGCCAGCTTGCTGTCTGTCAACCGAGTAAATGATTTCATACGCATATAAACGGACATGTTTTTAATGATGTGCATGTACGCTTGCCATAATATTCACATTGTATGTTGCATCTTGCACGTGGATTAAAAGACAACAAAAACAATACGCCCACTTAGTGAAAGGAGCGTGTGCACTAGTAATAACTGTTACATGGTTATTGTAATATATTACTAATCACATTATTTTGTACCAACACGATCGTATTATTTAAAACACTGTTATATTTATTCATTCGGTTTATTGTAAATAGCACGTTGTTTGTGTTCCTGTAACTATATTGGTAGAGCAACGCAAAAGTTTAGCTTCGATTCCCATTTAACATGCCTAATAAAACAAAATGTATAGATTGAAGTTGCTTCGTTCGAAATGTATATTAGATGTGAAACATTACAGCACGTACATATACCTTTACATTAACATTGCTTTGTTATTGTGTAATAACATCACAATAATGTCTATATATGCTTTTTTGCAGGGTGATTGTTTTCCTTTGACTTATAATTGTTGGTTATCTACACTCTATTCCTCGATCACTGGTGTCCTCAAGGCGACAGGACAATGTCAGAAACCCTGTTCCTCACATTCCAATCCCAACTCTCTGTTGTCATGGAGACCATCCTTAAATCAGCCATGTTCGAAATAACCAGGCTGGTGGAGGACAGCTTCCTGGAGGAAGTGGGTCATCGTAAACAGGAAGTGGAACTTTTGAGACGCAGGCTGCAGTTGTCCGAAAGTAAAGTGAGACAGAAGGAATGGGAACAAGCAAGGAAAGTACAGTGCCCAGACTGTGGATGTGGCCGATTGGGTGACTCGAGTGACAAAGAGGAGAGCCAGACAGTGGAGACGGTTCATGGTAAGTTACAGCACACAGGACTTAAAAAAGGAGAACAGCCCATATAACAAAACACAAGCAGAGAATATTAGCTTGACTTTATAATAATTTTGTTACCGGTCTTTTGGTGCATCTTTTGTTTAGGCCCAAGCCTGAGAGATCAGTCAATCAATGAGCCTTCATTGACCCAAACCATGTGGAGTACAAGGCAACAACTGGAGTCTAACGTGCACACTGCAACACACTTACATTGCAAAGACAAACATGATGTACAAAAGCAGACTGCTAAAGATATCACCGCACCCATTTCTAACACACAAATTCCCCAGGACGCTCTGCAAAGACTTCTGGGTAATGTCGAAGTTCACAGCGAGTCCGTGAGTGACAGGGTGAGAGAGTTAAACCAATCTGAAAAGGACTTTACGCTTGACAAGGAAATAAGCTCAAATCACTCACGACTGTTACAAAGTCCTTTATCTCAGGATGGCCAAGAGAATTTGGAACCATCTTCACCGAACAAAGTCAAATCGGAGACCGAGCCGGATCTTCTCCCTGTCAAGGAAGAAGAAGAGATGGTTCCGGTGTGGGAAAGCGTCAACAGAGATGACGGTTGCCATGGAGAAATGTCTGATCCGAGTCACGGAGATCAGGAGGAGATACAGGTAGAAAGCTTTCCAGATCTAAACTCTCTCGACATGCCTGACGCCACCTCATATTTCACACCTTATTCAGTGAACACATTGGTACATCAAAGTATTAGGGCACAACATAGTAATATATGCACAACAGAGCTGGGGCTGTCCAGGTCAAATTTTTTTGTCCAACAAGAAAACGGACAAATTTATACAGGGCCCGATGGTTCTGAAAGTTCCGCCCTCTATTCTCATGATGTTGTTTGTCCGGGCGAGAAAATAATCAGCCATGCACAGCCCCCCAAGCATTTCTCCCAGGACAAACACAGGATCCATGCAGAAAGATCCCACCATTGCACCCAATGTGGGAGAACTTTTGTGAAAGCATGTGACCTCAGGGCCCATATGCTGATCCACAAAGGCAAGAGACCTTTGAGCTGTCCCCAGTGCAATCAGACATTTGCGTACAACTTTGAGCTGAAAGTTCACCAGCAGCAACACTCGGGCGAGAGACCTCATGTCTGTCCACACTGTGGCAAGGCCTTTGCCCGGCTAAGCAACTTCAAGCAGCACCAGAACATCCACACGCGGGAGAAACTCTTCAGCTGTAATCAATGCGGGATGAGGTTCAATCGGGCCACCAACCTGCGAGTTCACATCAGACGGCACAGCCATGCAGGGAAGACTTACAGTTGCCCTCAGTGTGGAAAGAGCTTTCTGGGTCCCAGGCAAATGAAGACTCATTTACTGAAAAACCACGGAAGAGGAGGGAAATAAATCTATATGTTTTACAACCATTTATATTTTAACTGATCCTTAATTAGTCTGTTCACATTTAAATGATCTGCTTTGTTGGGTATATAAAAAGTTCCCCAGTCAGCATGCTTGGTCTTGGTCTTTGAATGAAAGACACTCCTTTTTGGTATCTGTGCTCAATGCAGTGACATTACTACACGTTCATTCTGAATGATCTCTAGATCAACCAGACTGGAAGCAGACGCTAAAGAGGTCAAAAAAAAGACAAAACGTACTTGCAAGCTAAAATAAAAGACCACTGTCCCAACTTCACAACTCTTTTAAAATCATTTACACATTAAAGACACAAACCATATCTGGACAAATTCGTATGCTGTAAATCTTTGAATTAGGGATGCGTAACGATTAAAGTTTTTGTTTACATCATATAAATGTGTAGTATATATAAATGTATAGGAGAAAAAATATATTTATATATAATATAAATTATACATAAATATACCAATCTATATACACATCATGTAAACATTTCCTAAATATATACATGCATGTGTGTGCATTTATCTATACAAAGTTCACACACACACACACACACACACACACACACACACACACACACACACACACACACACACACACACACACACACATATATGATGTAAACAAAAACTTCTATTCTGCTATAGATTAATCGCGATTAATCGTTATGCATCCCTACTTTGAATAATATTTCTGTAATACAGGAAAATAAGTAAACACTCTATAAGTTACATTGTTGCTGTATATATCATAGACTGCCTTATGAATACATACTGCCCAAGTGAATGGATGACCTGTGGTTTTGCTGGATATAAAGCACAATAACGTTTACATTTCTCAACAGTACAAAACATTTAGGGGCAGTTTCCTGAGGTATAGATTTGTCCAGGACTAGGCCTTAGTAAATAGAACATTTAAGTAGTTTGTACAAACACCCCTTACAAAAAACAATACTGGTGTATGTTAAGATATAGGGATGCACCGATACCAATACTGGTATCGGGTATCGGCCTCGATACCACATTTTCTAAAGTACTCGTACTTTTTAAAAGTCCCCCGATACCTGGAATCGATACCACGGTCTGAGAAATGTCTATGTTTGAGCGGGTGTTGTCCAAAGAGGCAGAGTTTACAACAAACTGGAAAACTAGTCCTTTGTTTTTTTTGTTAAATTATATGACTAAAGCTGTTACCTGTAAATTTAAATCATGTTTTTTTATTAAGTACTCGGTATTGGTATTGGCAAGTACTGAAATGCAAGTAATCGTACTCGTATTCCAAAAAAGTGGTATCGGTGTATCCCTATTAAGATATGTCAGTGCATGATGTTTTTAAATTAGGCAGCTCAAATGCATTTTAGTCTGGGACTAGGATAAGCCCTGTCCAGGAAACTGCCCCTTAGTCTTTTTAGTCACAATAACATTTTTTTGGAATAATGTTTTTTTTTAAAAAAATGATTTATCTATGAGGTGAATTATTTTGTAAAAATTCATTTGACCTCATAATCAAAAAATGCAAATCTCCTCCACGAATTCATCTCTCTGTACCTCCGGTCACAAGCTATGGCACGAGGGCCGAGCCCCAGAGAAAGATCGAAGCAGTTGGCAACATGACCCAACTTTAAACAATCCAATCAGTTCTCGATGGACGAATTCAAGTCTCGCGCGACCATTTCTGAAGCTGTTTCACTCTGCTATACACCATGACGATGAAAATAAGACCATCGCTTCTTCCGTTAAATCGTGACTTTAAGCGTGAGCTTTTGATAGTCAGATTAAGATGAAAACAGCAAAATTTCACAAAGTTTTGGAGTTTGCTTTATCCCTTCTCGCCACAACCCTTGTGAAATGAGAAAAAATATAGGGGAGTTGATGTTTTTGATTAAAGATTAATAGGGCACGTGATTTAAAAAAGCATAGGTCATTTATAAAAAAAAAACACTATATTTTATTTAAAAAAAAATTTATTTCAATTTCATGGTGACTTTTATGGGCTTTAAATCCAGAAAATAAAAGGTCACCCATTTTTATTTTATGTGTTTTTAAAGCAGAATTGGCCTCAATATGGCAGAAATGATAGCTCATGATTCAGTGGCCAGTGCAGCATCTATGTACAGTATGTCTATGGTTTAAATTTGCAAAGACTTCCAACAGTTCCATGATATTTCAATACACTTAGCTTGGATTTATTAGTTATCAAGAATTATCTTGTTTTTGTATCAATGTAAAATAGTGTAATATTGTTGATATATATTTTCTAAAGTAAAGACAGTCTTTTCTGTCTATACGGTATATGTTTGTGAATTAATGTTTCATAAGGAAATTGTCTTTAACCCATTTCAATTATTATTTATTTATTTTTTAATATAGAGTTTTACCAAAGGCTACTCTGACCATTACCTAAATTGACATTTGGCTCTTTTCACAAAGTTAATTTTGTGAATTGTTGAAAAAAAGTAAATGAACCATCAGTTTAATAAGTAGTACCATATGGCATAAGACTGCAGCCAGACACAATACACTCTTAAGAAATTATATGTTCAATTTTTACACATTGTTTTGTGTTATGCTATTTAACACACTATGTGTTTTTGTAACACATTATTTGTCATTTAATGTTGATTTTGTGTTTAAATAAATAAAAGGGACAATATAATATGTGTTAAAACAACACTAAATGTGTGTTGTTCCAATTATAACACATTTTGTGTCTAGTTAAGGACAACATATTTAATGTGTTGTCCTTAACTGGACACAATTTTAACAGACTAAGTCAGCGTCTCACATTAACAAGGTGTCATTGAAATCAATTTTCATTATGAAACTGCTTCACGTCATTCCTAATGCGTTATCCAACAAAAAGCACCATTCCAAATGGCTTTTTTTCAACTTCAGTAAATGTCCGACAGTGCAAGATGACTCTAAAGCCATTTCCTGAAGTTTCTTATGTTCTTTACTTAACTGACTTAAATTATCATCTAAATAAAGATCATTATTAGATGGATTTGTTTGCTTTGTTTTCTGAAAGACTATAACTTTAATGTTTTAGTTAGATCATAAACTGTATTTTAGACTGTAAATGACATTTAAGGTTAAACACATGCAAGAACACATATATAAACGCTAATCAGAATTTAAATATATTTAAAGTGCAGATATTAATATTGCATATGATTCATAAGTTGAGCATTGCATTCGTTCAGTTAAAATGTATTTATATTATACTAGGTCAATTCTCAGCGTGCATCTTTCAAAATGCATCTTTTATTCATGTGCATAATATAATAAAAGTTAATAAATTCTTATGAAATATTTATTTAAACCTGTTTTATTGTGTTTGTTGTAGATTGGCCAGAGGGTTACAGAATACTCCTCCCAAGAACAAGGAAATTTGCATTCGATAAACAAACAGAGAACATTCAGTGTAAGCAATTATGCAAAGTGAATGTGCATTCACTTGAGGCTTTTTAACAATCAGTTTCCCAGTTTTACTGGTTTCTTGTTTCTCCAACAGGTAGTGGCCAGGGAGATCCTGATGCAGTTTCAAGTGTGGCAGAGGGCGTGCTATAGCAGGAACATTGAGTGGGCTCCAATTACTGCAAAGGTTTAATCCACTTAATTCTTTTATTTGATGAGCTATATTGTTTTATTAACATGAGTTTATATAGTGTGCTTGAAGATAAAGAAATGTTTTTGTTTGAGTAAAGTGCCCTGTCCTTTCCAGATCATTTCGGCACTGCCACAGTTGTATGGAAGAGAGACAGAGGTGATCGTACGATGTACAAAAATGCTACACAACCGAAGGGATTACCTTCGAAGAAGAGCAAAGGTTCGAGTTCATAATGCTTCATTTAACAGGCGTATTACTTCTTCATTCATAAATTCAGCATATTTATGACCCATAGTAATTGTATTTGCATGGATGGCAGTTCAGTGCTTCACGATTAGTTGTGAGGTCATGTAGCTATTATACCGGCACATGGTACTAGCAACTCAAAACAACCCAGAGATCTACTTTTCGTATGCACCTATTAAAGGAGGAGTGATGCAACAACTGTTTGTAACATATGGGCTGTGCGGGCAAACTCAGCAGGGAGTTGAGTCCCTGAGGTTGTTAGCACCCAACTGCTAGACTGATACTTATCTGTTCATTGTCTTGTAAATATGTAAATTAAAGGATGTTTCGTAACTCTAATGCCTGGTTTCACAGACAGGACTAGGACTTAAGTTGTTTAAGCATATTTTATCAACATGCCTTAGAAAAAGACTTTACTGGTGTGTATCTTAAAACATATCAATGGCACTGGCATATTTTAAGATCAGTCAGTGCAAGTTATCTTCAGTTGAGACAGCTCAAACATGTGTTTTAGTCTAGGACTAGCTTTAATCCTTGTCTGTGAAACCAGAGGTGGGTGAGATATATTGAATTTGAAAATATAGATAATGCAAATCAATGTTTTCAAATGTTTTTTTTTATTTTTTTGCTTTAGGAAACTGCTGCAGAGAAACATCTTTTACCTGTGGGCCAGAGATATCTTGTACAAAGAGGTGATGTTCAAAATGTAAACTTGTAAATAAAATGTAATTATCTGTGACATCATGTTTTTGGTGTGGCTGTTTGTTTTTATTTTTATTCCTGTAATGTATAAACTAAATTGTATTAATGACAATACTTAAAGGCACTTCAAGGCAGTCTGTAGAGATAAAGGGTTGTGAAGAACAGGGATTGAAATAATGTCAGTTTAGGAATAGGAATTTGGCTTAAGGAACACTGATGTGAAAATAATAAGCAATAAAAAATTTCTGACTTCACAATAAATGCATTAAAATATTTTTATAAACATTACAATTGATAAACATGTAGGGGCATAAATGACATTATACAGATTAGAAAAAGTTGACTTAATGTTTTTCTATTGATATAACAAAAAAAATGTACACCTTCAATTAGGGGATAACAACACTCATATATCAAAATACAAAAAAGTATACATTTTTAATTAAAATAAAAAACAAAAACAGTATATGTGGAAAAAGGCAAGGATACATAATTAGAAGGAAAGGGCTCAAACATAAATGTTTAAATGTCAGAGAGGGATAGAATATTTATGGATAAATATTTTAGGGATAATTAGTATGTTTGCACTCATTTAATATGTATATGGTTTTTACCCAACATAATAAATTGTTTAGTATCAAGCACCTCTTTTTAGAAAAGCCATCCACATAAAAGTTGACCTAATGCGTTATGGGCTACTTGGATACGACACAAAGGATAGGACAAAATGTAAACAATACAGAGGAAACATTTTTCCTACACGACTTTATTTAATTAAACATTATTCTAAAATGTGGTGGGCGATATAAAGAAAAACTGAGTAAATAACGCTAAACTTTAGCGTGAAAACAGTATCTGGTCAACGCGGGCATTGTGTTGTGAAAGCGGTATGGAATTGTGTGACACTGACCCGTGTTTCCAGTCGGTCCGTTATGCGGTTGCGCTGCATTTTCCCAAGCGTCCTGAGAAAAAAAGAGACATCCAGAGTGCCTGCGTCAAACAAACAAATCATTGTTTTTTCAAAGGTAAGATGACCTCGTTTCAAGCATTTCTTTCAGTATATGCAGGGGGTGCCTTTTATTACTTGGTTATTTGCGACTGTTTCCAGACTTTGCTCATAATGCGCCATCAAATAACGTTTCCCGTTCAACACTATTGATAAAGTGAACAACTAAACGCGCAAACTTGCGCGTGCTTGATACCGCGTGATCTTTATGTTACTAAGAAGCAGATCGCTAGAGATATTAAAAACTAGTTTTTTTTTTGTGTCTAGTTAAAGTTATTCAGTTAGCTTAGTTGCTTGAGCAGGCACGCACGTTTAACCCTATGAAATGCCCCTGTCTATAACAATTAAATCCCTAGGCTTTAATATGAACCCTATGGACTGACGTAAAAAGGATCGATTAACTGTTATGTTTTTCTTTTTTTAATGCTGTCCCGGTTTATTTTTTGCTTGTCCTCCAAATATTTTCACTGCCTTTCTTTTATTTCTAACAACATATTTTGTTGTATTTTTTAATTTATTTTTTGCTTATTTTCCTTGAAAAGTTAGCATACGTTTCACAACCATGGAAGGATTTACATTAGATTAGTGTATAGCTCTTCATTTACATTAGATTAGTGTATAGCTCTTCAAAAACTGTTTAGTTTAGTTTAAACCAGCTTCATAACATTTAGTGTCTTTTAAATCAGAATTTACAATAGTAATAAAAAAAACTAAAACATGTGCTGTGTATTATCAACAGACAAGAAAGTTTGGCAATGCACATTTGTCCCTACAGCCTATAACTAATATATATGCAATTGTTTCATATCTCCTTTATTTAAAGGTAAAGAGATGTCATATTTATACCTTCAACTTCGCTCTGTGTAGTTGCACAATAGCAAGGCTGTCGAAGAGGAAGTCTGTTTTGCCTTCTGTGTAAGAAACCAGCCACCAACCAAACACAATGGAAGTGGAGGATCCCCTGTCTGCAAAGTTTAGGACTCTGGTTGAAGGACTCATGATGACAACAACCTCCGAGATAGTCAAAATCTTCAGCAAATTCCTGACAGAGACCAGAATGGAGATCACCCGGAGCTGGAAGGAAATTGACCAGCTCAAGCAGCAGTTAGAAGATTGTGAGCTTCAGAAGACCGAGGCCATCTTAAGGGCTCAGATGTTGGCTGAACTGAAAAGAGAAGATGATGAGGTGGAAGTTTCGCATTGGGTTTCTCAGCCCGGTGGACAAAACGCGAACACAGTTGCGCCACAGACTGAGGTGAGTGATCGTATCTTGTCCTGCTGGTTTTCATAGTTGTAGTGCATCTCACAAGTTACATGTTTTACTAAAACATTCATAAAATACAGATAATGTGATGTGCTGCCACCACCAGGTCTGTAAAATTCGCAACTGAATAGTTTCAAGCTTGGTCATAGTTGAAGACATGCCAAGATTCAACCAAACTTTAACTGCAGGGGATTGCAGTCTTGATGCATCTTTGAATTCATCATTTTGCAGATTCGAATAGTAATAATCTCCATCTTGCGTATGTTTCAGGGATCTGAAGAAAGATCTGGGAGTTCGTCTTTGGAAAACCGACAAGCCAGTCTGGAAAATGCTTGTGCTGGTGGACCAGAGGCAGGCAAGTCAAGCAGCACAGGTAGACATAAACCACAACTAAGGACAATACAGATTTCAAAACTCGTCTGATGCAGAAAGTAATAGGGATGTGCATATATGTCACTTTTTGTTTATTTCCATTAATCCATAGGTCTGAAAAACGAGTACTCGATTAATTGGCAATTAAAGGGGCGCGTCATGCTTAATTATTTTATTTTATTTTATTTTATTAAAAACACTCAAATAAAGCTTATTTTTTAAGAAACTATGACAGAAAAATGAACACATAATCATTTATTAATGAATTAAGGGGTTGTTTCCTGGAACAGTGTTTAGATTATTCCAAGAATATTGATGTTAATGTAATATTAGGACATTTAAGTTGTTTTTACAATGAACAATAGTGGCTGAAGTGCTTTCTATGATGCACTCTTTGTAATATTAAGCCTTTATATAAATGCAGGACTTAAAGGAGTAGTCCACTCTATAGATGGGGCCCATTGACTTACCATAGTATTTTTTATAGTCAATGGACCCCATCTTTAAAGTGGATTACTCCTTTAAACTAAGTTATGTACTGGACAAAAAGTTTAACTCACATTGTGGACGTGCACCATAACCATAACAGCGTGCTTTAAGATACATCCAGTCAAAGCATTCATAACATTAAGCAGCTTTAAGTCTTTTGCTATCATTTTTTGCGATTAACTGTATCGTTTCGTACTCTCACCTGTTCTCGGTTATGTTCGTTAAGTTTTAGTTAAACCAGTTTTATATCATTTTAGGGGCAGTTTCCCGGCCAAGGATTACCTTCAGCCAGGACTAAGCCTTAGTTTAATAAGGAAATATAACTAGTTTTAACAAACATGCCTTACTAAAAGCATTACCTGTCTGCATTTTGAGGCAAAACAAAGGGCACTGATATATTTGAAGATATGTCAGTACAAGTTGTTTTCAGTTTGGACAGCTCTTACATTTATTTTAGTCTAGGACTAGTTTAATCCCTGTCCGAGAAACTGCCCCTTAGTGTCTTTTAAATCAGAATTTACAATAGGAATTTTTAAAACACATGTTTTAAATGCAACACGACTTCAAACACACACTCAGTGTTTACTACCACAAGTCCTTTAAACGCTAGCCAGGCCTCCAAATGCCACCATAACCACAAAAAATAAACAAATAAACCCACACAATCATTGTTTTCGTGAGCACTCAAGGACTCATGCCCATCCCTAGAAATTAATCATGTTGAAATCCATGAAGATTATGGTTATTGACTATATATAAATGGACATATAAATATTATTTAAGAAATATGTCCAGGTCCATTTTTATATATAAGTAAGTCAAGATGCAGAATAACAGCCCAAACATATGAAACATTTTGTAATAGTTGTCTCCTTTGTTTGATCTGGGGCACTAAATTGTCCACTGGTCTTCAGATAAAGCCTCTAGGTCCTGCTTTTTTCCAACATAACTTGACTTCTTTCCAACAGTGACTGTATGAAGTTATAATGTATCCATCTTTTGGCTAGTACACAGCTATTACTAATGGTGCAAATATTCACTGTTTCCAAAGGTCTTTCTTCAAATCCCAATTGCATTGTCTCTTGGTTAGAGAGAAACTTGAAAACAATGTTTGTTTTTGTTGTTTGTATAAAACTAAACCTTTGTTATTCCAGCAATCCTAATTTGTGTTTTTTCTGTAGGTGAGTCAAGCAGTGAGAGAAGGAAAAGCCATGCATCAAAAAACAATCCACGCCACAGCCAGGACACCCACGGCACACAGACTGTGGTAGAGCCATCGAACACGTCGCAGATGAAAGGGGAGACTCTTGCCAACGGACCATCCTCAAGCGCTGGCACGTTAAAGTCAAAAGAGAAAAAATCTGTGGTGACAAAACGAAGATTAAAGAAAAAACATGCTAATGACATTCGCGTTGCTCGTGCTCTTCGTGACAGGCAGCAACTCAGTATGCAGAAGCGTTGCCTGTGTTGTTCTTTTGACGAGTGTTACCTCCAGTCGAGCCCCTCCAGAGCTCATCACCAGGTCCCAACCGTATATGTTTGCAGAAAATGTGAGAAACGCTTTAAAACGCACATCCTGTTCAAGAGTCACAAGTGCTCAATGCCTCAGAGTTGCGACAGGTGCGGGCAAGTATTCGCTACCATGCAGGGGCTGTCGGCGCACAGTCGGGAAGGCAGGCCTCTGTTCAGCTGCAGTCAGTGCGACCAGATGTTTGCCACACAGTGTGCTTGGAATCTGCACAAACGGATCCACGATAATGGCACAAAAGTGCAAAAGGACTTTAAAGCCAAGTTACAGGTTCGTCTTGAGAGAATCCCGGACTCGCAGCTGGAGGCTGCTTTACGCACAAAACGCTTTTCTTTGCAGGACAACCCAAACAGTTCGAAATGCACACAGAACGGTACCGCAGCAGAAAGATTTTTCGATTCAAGTGTTGAAGATGGCGATGTCAGGAAAGTATATGCAGTGATGTCAGCCTCCTCGAGTGAAGATACGATTAGCTATCAGTCACCGTTAGCTCATGGATCTGACCAAATCAAGGATGAAGAAAAACAGTACGATGAAAGTGATCATTCAGGACTGTCTCCAAAAAAGCGGAAAATGTCAGGTAATGTTATAAAATGAGATCCGTTACATCATTATGCTCCGATTTTGGGGAAAGTTACTTTTAAAAGTAATGCATTACAATATTAAGTTACTCCCCAAAAAAAGTAACTAATTGCGTCATGGAAAGTAATGCTTTCGTTACTTTTAAGTTACTTTTTTTGGCTGAGGCTTGATCTCGTTCAGGCCTTGCAGGTGTTTTTATGACTGAAAAGCCCTACATTCAGAAATTGCATATTTCATCACAAAAATGTCGAGCTCTGGCCTGCCATCTCAGTTTCTGACTCAAACTGTTCCCACACAGCCGTGTACACATAAAGTGCATAATGTGACTGTTTAGTTTAATTCAGTACATAATTTTGTTTATCAAATTAGTTAACTCTTTCACCGCCAGCGTTTTTAAAAAAAGTTGCCAGCCAGCGCCAGGGTTTTTCATGATTTTCACAAAAGTTTAATGTCTTCCAGAAAATGTTCTTCTTCAAATATAAACATACAAAATACCAAATGAAAGAACAGACCCTCTGCTTTCAAAAAAAAAAAAAAAAAAACGTTTCATCCTACCTTCAGTAGTTCTTTTGTAATCAGCTTTTGAATATGGGTAGGTTTCTGCAAAAACACCACATTTTGAGAAAAAAGCAGAGATAATTCCATTTTTGTGACGGACTTTTCATAGAGATCCCATTCAGAGCGATCTTTAAAACAGACACGGACATGCAGCCGCTTGCCATAGGGCAATACTTCCGGGTTTAAAAAGTTGCAGAAGTTGCCACCAAGTGGATAATAGCGGTATTGCGGAAAGACGGAAAAACTCGTCATTGGCGGGGAAGTGTTTTCTCTTGATTGACGAGATATCTCGTCAATGGCGGGGAAAGAGTTAAACTAAAAAAAGTAACTTGCATTACTTTTTTGAAAAAGTAACTTAAATATTAATGTGTTACTTTACTCGTTACTTTAGAAAAGTAATATTATTATATTACGTAATGCACGTTTCTTGTAATGCGTTACCCCCAACACTGGTTTAAGCCTTTATTATTTTTATTTTTTTCAGATTGTACTCATGATGCATACAATGGTGTGTTCCCTGTTGAAAAAATCCTGAAATGGAGAAACAATAAGGTAGGACAAAATTAAAATGCACTTTCCCATCAGCTTTAAATCATGGATTGAGCTAAAAATAATAATAAAATGGTGTTGTGCTTTAAACTCATTTTAAATTTAATTTCATTTTAAAAGGGAAATAGTGAAGTTCGGGTGAAGTGGATGCCATGCACACTGTGGTAGGTTCTCTTCCAACTTAAAATGTTATTTTTAGTAATTTGCTTCGGATATGAGAGGAATTTATATAACCACCACCAAAAACTTTCAGAAGTGAAAGCAGATATGTTTGGATGATGCTAAAGTTTCTTATTTTTTCTTTTGTCAGTGGGGCAAAATTTCAAAACACATGGGAGCCAGCAGAGAGCTTTCCAGGCTTTTTGGATGACATGGACGAAGAGCCGTAAACTATGTATATATTATAGATAATTTTTTGAAATCCTTTGTTTACACTACAAGGATGCATGCATTGCAATGCAGTTAATTTAATGAATGTTCCTGCCTTATCTGTTAAAATATATATTTCTTGAAACAGGTATTTGTTTTATCAGCAAATGACAGCTCTGTTATATGGGTCTGTTAGCATAGTGTTACACTACGTAAGCGTTAAGTACCTCAGATTAAAAGCTTTGTTTTGTTCGGCTTTTGTCGCATTGTCAACAGATTTAAGAATTTTAAGAATTTTATGAATTGAAATTTATTGTGTGCACCCATTTATATTTACCTCTTACTTCATTATTTTAAATGTGCTTTAGATGTTTGTGATAAACCATTCATTTTTTTACGGTTTCTTACTATCAGTTTGATTTGACAATGCTATTGGCTAAAACATTTGTGAGATTGTCTTGTGATGTAAATGTTAACTCGCACAACCCAGTTAATGACAATTGTCTCTCTAAACTTTTATTGTTCTGCAAATATGAAACATTTTATTAGTTCAAAGCTCAAATTAATTGTGATTATGACATAATCATTAGTTCACAGTTGTTGCAGATTGCCAAAATAAAGTAGTATGTGTATTGAAGTAAAAACTTGGAATAAACAGTTTTCAAAGCTCAACGGTGCTTAAACTTTTTCATTCATAACAACCGTTACACAAACGCTTATAAACCGGGGACCAGCAATGAATGCTGAGAAATTGACTGAATTGTCTTGCTAATTACATTTGTTATGACTGTTTGTTTCCTCTTGACATGGTGTGTATAAATCTTTTAGACCACTGTGACAGGAGGTGAAGGGATGATGTTGTGGTTTTACACCTATAATGCTCTCTTAGCTGTGTGTTGGTGCATGCGAACTTCCTTTGGTCGGAAAGCTTCCGTTGTACTGAGACTCGACTCTGATCAGCTTTTGATGATCTCTAAAATGTGAGAACTATCTTTTTGTGTGATGTAAAACTGATCCCAGTACAGTAGTCAGTAGTGAAACCTATTTAAGGGAAGAAAAAGGGTTCGACTTCACCTGAACGGAAAGTAAAAGAGAACGTAACATGCATTGCCAAAGGAGGTTTTAAAATAATTTTAGCTCGTAAAATCCTTACTTTAAAGTTTAATTCGTTTTTAATTCATTAATTTAATGCTAAATGTATTTGAACAGGGATTTGAAAATAATGCTGCAAAACAAAATGATGGAAACAATGACTCAGATGGGGAGTTGGCTGTAAATCGAAGTGCTTTTATTTCCTCTTTACTGAAAATCATTTTCATATAGGTCAAGCAAACACTGTCCATACATCCACAATGGTATCATCATGCCTAGCTGCTGTAACAGGTAAGATTTAAAATAAAAGTCGATTACAAAGAGTATGTACAGCAAATGACATTTAATAAGAAAATCTATATTTAATGAAACTATTATTGGCTGTTATATTGATATAAAGTATTTAGCAGATGAATCGAAATTGCCTAACTTAATGGTTTTTTAAAAGAGCTTAAAAAAACTCCCTAAATGTAACATTACATAGTAAGATTTTAATAAAATCTCTTCTCTTTTTATCAGTTATCATCATTTTGCCCTTTAAGTATTTGTGTGCAGTAGAGATGAAAGAGGTTAAACTTGGAGACGTGGTGACAATAATGTGTAACAACTCTTTCTACAATGAAATCCACTGGCTAAAGATAAGTGTTGAAGGGCAGCCAATCCCCCTGATGGTCACAAACTTAAAACATAATGGAGAACTATCTGTTGTCTGGAATTTAGAGCCGACTCATTTTGAAGGTATTAAGGATAGTCGGATTATAGGACTGAGAATTTTTAATGTCTCCACTAATGATCTTGCCACATACTATTGTGTGACTGTAAATGGAAAACAGATGAATTTTGACGAAGGGCTGAAATTATACAGTAAGTGTGGACATTTATTTTCTTAAGAAATATAGAATTATTAGAATGAATTTGAAAATTATTACTTAGTAGTAGTTTAATTTTTATGGTACATTTGTGTTCTTTTCAGCAATACAGGGCAATGAGGAAGAACAGTCATTTAACCTCGTGGAAGGAAAAAGTAAAAATGTTTTTGTGCTCTTCTGTATTTCACACACACAAGCACGAAAACAATGCCTGGTGGGCTTACTAAAGCAGCCTTTAAAAAATGTAGTGCTTGAAACCCTATGAACTATTTTGTAACTAATGCTATTTACATTTATTAAATATAAGCATAAAATGACTTTATGAGTCTGTTGTCAACTTGATTAACTGAAAACCAGGTTTGTCCGCAGGTTTTGTTGGACATTCTCCACATTATCAAGTATTTGCAGCAGTGCTGAGTTTTGGCTTACTGGGAATGTTGGTGGCTGTTTCACTGGTGCATATGAAGGCCAGGACAAAAGACAAAATGAAAAATGATCATATAATAAAATAAATAATAGAGATACCATATCAGTAAACTTTCTACTTTACATTTGAATAATCTCAATCACTGACATTTTAAGTTGTCTTTTATTTTTAGCTGTAACACTGTTGCACTATCATATGATTATGAATTTCATATTTTGAGTTATTTGTGAACTTCAAAGATAAAATGTAAATGTGAAGCTTATAATGTTAGTAGGCTAACAGGTTTCTCACCCCGTCATTTACAGTATTTAAAAAAAAATGAGTATTATCTGACATTCTATAATACCATGTATTCAATATTTAATAATTTTCCTGTTTTCTGTTATTTTTACTTTGTCTTTTTTCTTGTGTCTCGTCTGTTTGTTGATGTGATTGATGTGTGGGGATTTTTATGCACGTAGTACAAGACGGTTTCAGCAGTAACATAAACAATTGCTTTTGTGGAACACTCATAACTTCGGATAAAGTCTGCTAAGAATCAATAACAACAAAGTCCTTTTAGAGTAGTTTATTTGTGATAACAAGCAAAATAAACAACAAGTAGAATAACTTCATATTTCATGGCAAAAGCATATAAAACGACACTGAGCTAACGTTGCTGTGTAAAATGTGTAATATAATGTATACAATGTTAACAACAAACCGGCTGCCAAACCTCCGTTCACTATTATGATTAATGATCACCGTGTCTCCACTGTGGCCTATACCATGAAGCTGGTTTAGTTGTTTAGCCAGGTAAGTTTAGAATTAGTTTGTGCAAATCCTGGGTTTTGGGTACCATGACAAGGCCTGGTCTCGTTGGCTTGTTTTGTCAACTTGAAACTAATCCTGTAACTCTGAGTTTGTTTAACCATTTTCATGGTACAGGCCCCTGTTTTTTTTTTTTTTTTTTTTTTTTTTTGACAAGGTATTTGTTCCAGAATTAATTTTAGTCAGAGCATTAAACAAACAGAAACCGGAAGTCAAGTTCCGACTGGGAGGAACGAAAACAGATGTAAATGGTGAAGTGATTGAAGAAATATTAGAGTAAAGGGACATGATTTGTTTGAATGATGGTAGAGGAACAATGTTCATATAGGACAAAAATGTCGATTTTGGGTTTAACTTTGGTGTCAAATAACTTACTTAACAGGAAAATGTGAGTGGGATGTAGTATATGATATATCTTTGAGTGTTCACTGTATAGTTTTTTTTGTAGAATAGTAAGTAGGCTAATCAACAAAGAGAAACCGGTAGGCTATGTGGATATTTGATAAGGTAAGGTGGGGAGAATTTAGTTGTATATATGCAAAAGAAATTGATAATATAGATTTAAATGAAGATATAAAGGAGATTGAAAATAAATTAAAGCAATATTAATTGAAGCTGCTAATGAAACAATTCCTAAAAGTAAAGGAAAATGAAGGCTTAAGTGGTTCCTTGGTGGACAGATGGATGTAGTAGAGTAATTAAAGAAAGAAATAAAGCTCTGAGAATATTAAGAAGAACTCACAATTTTAAGAACTTAATTAAGTGTAAACAGATGCAAGCAAAAGTTAGAAAAGTTATATGTAATGCAAAAAGCCAAAGCTGGCAGAATTTTAGTAATAATACTGGTAGAACTTCACCTGTGGTGGGGAAAATTTGGGACATGATTAGGAGGGATAGGAAATATCCAAGTCTGAAATTGGGGGGAAAGACAGCAGTGCTTGTTGAAGAAAAGGCAGAAATGATAATAAAAGCACTTTAGGAATTCATAGTTCAAATCATCTAACTGAGGAGGGAAAGAGAGGAAGGGAGTTAACAAAAGAAGCTTTCCCTGGAAGTCTTGAGAGAAAAAAGAGGAAAATAATAGTACAATCGGATGCTAAAAGAAATGGAAATAAAGAAAGCTATGATCAAACTATATAGGAGGAACAGGTTTGGATTTAAAATGGTATTAGATATAGATTTATTCAAGTTAGGATCGGGAAAGCGTTATCTGGGAGCTATGGTGCTACTCCAGTTTCTGCACTTCAGGTTTTTTAAAAGAATAAGATAAAAGAATTTGGTTTGCAGGTCAATTCAACGTACTATTATAAGTTTTGGCTTGTGAAAAGTTGACATAACTTATAAAATCAAGTTAAAACTTCATATTTTAGTTAAGGTAACATAAAATACACAAATGCTGCGTATTTTTACAGTGCAGGATTGATTCAGAGAATCTAGTTTTTTTGTGGGCACACCACTCTGGTTCACATTCCATCACAATAGGTGGCGATAATGCACCTTAGCGTTGGTCCTACCCGCCACAAACAAATACGAAGAAACGTAAACAAAAAGGGCGACACACATCAATCTGCGTAGTTACAATTGAGCGTATTTCGGAAGTAAAGAGGTACGTAATTTAAGTCACAATTAGTGCACAATTAAGCTTTAAGTTTAAGGGTACGTACAAGTAAAATATTAAACTTCCGATCAGGAGTAACGCTTGGAATTAAATAGCAGACTGACTGAACTGAATCAATGAGCTCGACAGACTTCTGCTAACCAACATTAACCGTAAGACACACCTTGTATTTCTCACGCTGAAAGGTAAGAGATAAATTGTCCTGCTATATACAATTAATGAACGAAGTGCAGGCATACGCAGGGCAGTTCTGTAGAGTTCAGCTGCTTTGAGTTTTTTAAGTGTGCTCAACTTTACGCAGCGCTGCAAGAACTGACATCAGAGTACCGCCAAAGAGTATAGAAGCACAAGAGGGGAAACTCAATAGAACGTTCCATTGCAACACCAGCGCCCAGCAGCAGCCCCACGATATGCCATTTTGGAATGAAAGCGACTCGGGAGTCAACTAGAAGTAATGGCAATATCTGCTACTTTGTACATTAAAAGATCAAATTCAAATTGAATGATGATAACACAGAATAACATACAATCAGACCAGTGATCATTAATCCCTTTTTACTGCTTATTTTCAGATATTTAGACAAGTCTTCCACTTTTATATAGGCTAATTTTACATACAAACATACTGACATAAACTCATCCACACATAATATTTTGGCTCCATATACATACACATATACATCTGAATTGCTCGAAATGGATTAAGTAAAAAAAACCACAGCCACTGTCCAAAAGTGGCAATTATAGGATAACAGACAGAACAATGCATCTTGTTCTATAAGATTATAATGTTTGTAGCGGGATCCAGGGGATTCATATGTACAAAATATATTTCATACCTAGTGGAGTTGGTAACTAATAATAGTAGTAAATGTGTAAAGTAGCATAAAATAGAATTACATAATAAAGCAAGAAAAAACTACCTCAAATGTGTATCTATTTTGATTGGGTTCCACAACTGATAACAACAACACAACACATACATACAAGACAATACAGCATTTCATGTAGGTGTAGCAAGTGAACAAAATTTTAATTGAAGAAACTTACTATTGCGCTTCTGATTTGGCTGAGAATGAATTGGCTGTGAGAATTTTCATTCCAAAATGGCGGCCGCACTAATGAAGCGCCACCTAGTGACTGTTGCCAAAAACGAATGAGAGTTTCCCCTCTTGTGCTTCTATACTCTTTGGTACCGCGAGAAATCTTGCGGAGGAGGCTGCTTTCAAATCGCTCTCGCGTTACTCTGATGTCATCCACTTGTCGTTTCTTGCAGCGCCTCATGAAGTCGTACACACCTATTAATGCATACTACCTATCAGAAAGAAACAATAAGTTGTTTCTGGTTAAGTGATATGCTCCCGCTGCAAGCACGTTCATTACTAACATGGATTTAAAGGGATAGTTCAAATTCTTTAAATTCTGTCATCATTTACTCATCCTCATGTTGTTCTAAACCTGTATGATTTTCTTTTTTCTGATGAACACAAAATAAGATGTTTTGAGAAATGATGGTAAACACAGCAGATAGTGATCATTGACTTCCATAGTAGGAATAAAACATATGATGGAATTAAAAGGGTACTGTCAACTGGGTGTTTTCCATCATTTCTCAAAATATATTTTTTTATGTTTCTCCCATCAGTATTTATTTATTGATCCTTAATCATTTAAAATACATGTTTGAACCATCCATCCATTCATATGACAAAGAAGAGTAGCATTAATGTAATAAATATGTATGTAAAGTATATTAGATATAAAAATATTACATAGTTTTATAAAAAAAATCTAGAAACTGTGCTGCCTTATTCTAATGTTTATATGGATATTAAGAATTCAACTCTTGTAGTATTATTAAGATTTTAAAATGATTCATAATTTTTATGTGTTTATTATTTTACATAATAACATATTGTTAAAATGCAGTATTCTGGGTAAAACTGGGTGAAAAACACTGAAATATACAGTCCATCACTTCAATATTTTTCCTATTTGGGAAAAATATCTTTATAAACAATAAAATAAAACATACCAAGTAAATCAATAAACAAACAAACAAAAAGTGCTCTTTTTAATTGTGCTCTAATGAATACTCCAATTTCAGCGACCATTTAACCAACAACGATGTCCTCTGGCACCCTTTGGAGACCATTAGGAGTCTTTTTTATATTACTAGGTGAGATCTGTTTATTTTGAATTTATATGTCTATGATGTGATCAACAAGCCCAGTTTTAAACTCTATGGTGCGGTTTCCCAGACAGGGCTTAAGCCTAGTCCCAGACTAACTTAAATGTTAGTGTTGTCTTAATCGAAAACAACTTGCTCTGACATATCTTAATATATAATGATGCAAGTGTTGTGACTTAAGATGCACACCAGTAGTGTTTATTTATAAATTATGCTTTTAAAAATGACTTAAATATGCTAATTTAACTAAGGCCTAGTCCTGGCTTAAGTTGATCCCTGTACGGTAAACCACACCAGATCATTTGTTTAACAGTGAGTACATTTATCTAAAACTACATTTGAATGCAATGCCTTTTTCCCTGATAGAGCTTATTCGGGCTGGAATTTCAATCCCTGTTGCTGTGAATGTCAGGGACACTGCAGTTCTCAGTTGTAACTCGACATGCAATCAAGAAATCTTATGGAAATTTTTTGAAGCTAACGGTGATAAACTGGAGGTTTTAAAATGTCTCCAGGATAACTGTACAGAAGGAGATGACTTTAAGGGAAGAGCAAGCCTCTCATCTGACAACATGTCTCTCACCATACATCCTGTTCTGTTCAATGATCAAGGCTGGTATGAGGCACGCTGTGGTTCAGGGTTTCTCTGTAGTGTTCACTTGGAAGTTTTTGGTAGGTTCTCACATTATTAGTTCAATATAATGCATCATATACATACACATCAAACACATATCCGTTAATAACTGTGTAGATAACATAATTTAGCCTACTCATATGACCAAACTCATTTTAGTTAATTTTTGTGTGAACATTTGTTTGGCAACATTATGTGCTTACCCTCAATTTGGTGTAACCTGATCCATGTTTTGTGCCTTTCCAATATTTAGTACCCAGTGCTGTGAACGCCTCAGTCCAAGACAATGTGACACTACACTGCTTTGCACGTACAGAGAAGCGGATTGCTGATAAAGCTGTGAACATCATCTGGAAAAGGGATGACCAAATCATTTTAGAAGTCAAAAATGGAATTGTTCACTATGGTCCAGGTTTCCAAGAGAGGTCCTCCGTTTCATTGAATCATTACAAGTCTGGGGATCTTTCTCTTAATATATCCAGGGTCACACCATCAGATAGCGGTTTATACCTGTGCTATCACAAATCAGACGAACAGGGGCATCCAGGAGCTGTCAAACTCACTGTTACAGGTACATGAATGATTATTCTTATTGTGTTATTCTTTCAAAAGAAAGACAAATGTTGATTTCACCTTCAACTTTTTCAGCTCAAAAATGCAGCTATGAGAAAAAGGTGGGTGGTGAGCTGACTCTCAATCTGTTCAGCTTGGATAACGTGCAAGTAACATTCACCGATTTTGAGGGAGTTGAGATCCCAGTCTGCAGGGTGCACGGGGGCACCTCTATGTGTGACCCTAAATACAATCCCAGAGTGTCTGTCATGAATGACTCTCTTGTGCTAAGGGAATTGTCATCCTCTGATAATGGAAAATTTACTGTGAAGGACAACATGGGTGAAATCATGAGTGTCTGCACTGTCACTGTGAAAGGTAATTTTAAACCATCTGATGCTTTATTAATTGTTTATTACAGATCTGTGTACTTCAGTGTAAAAACATTTAGCTTAAGCTTTGACATTCACTACTGTTTTTTTTCTATTTGTGTTGTCTACAGATGTGGAACAGAGGCATCACATTACCTCTGTTGTCATCATATCGGTGTTCGTGATTGTTGTGATTGTCGGCCTCTTTCTTCTGTGTCAATATCTTAGAAAGTCAGATCAACCGCAAATACATTTGTATTTTAACGCTCGCCAGTCGGAGTTGGAGCCGCTGAGAGAACCAGCAAACATTGGATTATCACAGGAAGAGACCAGTCAAGGTATTTTGGAGCAACAGGAAGAGACCAGCCAAGGTATTTCGGAGCAACCTGATGTCTCACACACACCTGTAGAGGAGACCTGTCCTGAGATTGGGATTATTACTGAGAAGCAGGAGGAAGCATTTGACGGACTTGAGAATGAATAGGATTGTTTTGTTTACTTGGAATACTTTAAGGAAGCACTTTTCATAGGACATCAGGGAAATTTAAAAGAGGCATTCCAAGCCCCTGTTTACAAGATGTAAAATAAGTCTCTGGTATCCCCAAAGTGTTTATGTGAAGTTTTAGCTAAAAAAAAAAATCCCATAGTGGTTTATTGTAGAATGTCACCCTGTCTCGTGCAGTGCATTAATCCTCATATTTATTTTAAAATTTAGAGAAACAAATTCTTTCTCTTGCACTAAGATAATCCTCATCTTTAACCTTTACAAAAGACAATTAAAACTAAAAGTTATAAGATTGTACTGTATGTGTTTAAGGGAATACAGATGCGTTGTGATTTCAGTCATTCTTTCTCTCTGTCTCTCGCACTAAATGGCGGCGTCGTGGTTGGTTAGTGCAGGAAGGGGCGGTATTATTATAAAAAGATCCCCATTCTACGTTACGCGGGGAATGAAATGTGAATGTCCTATTTTTTCACATGCTTGCAGAGAGAGGCTTAGTAAAACAATGTTACAGGTTTGCTATTTTTCGTGTTTTCTGGGTTGGTAGAATCACTGTGGTCTCAATTATAGCCAGGGGCACCGTGGGGGGGGGTTAGGACTATTCTAAGGGCCCATCAGGTTTTGGGGGGCCCAGCCAAGGACTGTGGTATCAGTTAAGACACTTACACAAGGCACTGTTGTTGTTTGCCATTTTTAAATGTTACAATTTTATTTCTGTAACAGCTCAAAGTAAACAGTATGTTAATAAGACTGCCTGTGAAAATCAGACTGAAGTCTCAAATCTTTTTGTGAGAAAAAGAGCATGACAGGTTGATTTCAAGCATTAATTTCACCATGATTTCAATCACTGACATGACATTACATTTATATTTTCACAAAATCTTCTTTACATTATTTAGGTAGAAAATGGTAAACCACAAATACATACTTCAGCTGGGTTTTCACAGGCATGCTTAGAATTATCTTTAATCTTAAAGAATGTTGCATTTTCTCCGAATATTTGATTACTCTACTGTATTTTTCAATTAAACTTACATTTGCACGATAAATTATCTTAGCTGCAAGACATTGTAGGTCTCTATACTGATAATAGTGGTCAAAACAATAGCAAAAGAAATAGGTCAGCATTATTAAATTGCAGAAAAGATTTTGAATAGCTAGGTTAGATTGTATGTTTGGTGTGAAATGGTTATGGTAGGGGGCCAACCTCCTACTCTTTGGGTCCAAAATTGCTAGCTGCACCCCTGTTTATAGCACTTAAACATGGAAAAAGTCAGTTTTTCATGGAATGTCCCCTCTAAAACTTTTTTTTTCTTCAAAGTCTTTAGGATCCTATAGGCTTGTGATTTTCTCTAATATGATCCTGTGGTTTTCTTAGTAGGACTGCAGTTGAAAATTTGCCTGCTGGCCAACACTATTTACACTATTGTTGATAAATGTGTGTTGTTCTTATAAAGTAAAGGTTATACAAATACTATATTTTTAGCATTATATTTTTTTATATTTAGATTAAAGTACTACAAGTGTGCCAGTGTGAGAAATCGTATACTACGGTTAAATCCAATGTTACTGTGACAGAACACTTATTATGCTAGCTTATCTAAGGAAGAAATGTTTTTTTTCCATGGTACCTTTTTTATATGGCTGCTTTACATGCTCTGTCTTTTGCAAATGCTTTGCACATTTTTATCTTTTTATTATAGACTGATACTTAGAATGTGAACCGAACACTTAAGTTTTTGTTTTGACATGTTTTAATGTTTGTGTCAAATATTGTATTCAAAAAGAACATACAGCAACAGTGATCAAATATCATTTAATTATGATCTTTTTAAAGCTTATATACTATGTTAAATCAACTATTCCAAAAATAAAGAATAATTTAAACATTTCATGTTGTGTATTACTAAAGTGTCTAACTTCACAAAAGACCCACGCACCACAGCTACTTCAATAAATCAGTTTTAACAGAATATCTTAAAGGGGCAATGAATCTTTTGTTTTCATTTTTTTTACGGAGTTTTACTTATGAAGTCCGCATAGTTTTTACATTCAAAAACATCAAAAGCAATAAGTAATAGGCAATTTTGTTACATGGTTCTGAGGCTCTCTGGAGAAATGCTCCGTTTTGATGGGAGGGCCGCATTGAAGACCTGGACGTAAACGCCCACTGCTATGATTAGCTTAATTCCCTGTCATTACATGGGGGGAATTGTTTTGAAAACCTTAATGTGTAAAAAAAAAATAGCAGCCGAACACATATATGTTCAAGCTAAGATTCTGGGTGCTATCACTCTAAAAAAACAAACGGTGCTATATAGCACCAAAACAATTGCTTTGGATCGTAACGATAGAAGAACCATTTTAGTGCCATATAGCACCGGTGAAGAACCAGTGAAGCACCAGTGAAGCACCAGTGAAGCACCAGTGTAGAACCATATAGGGGCCATATAGCACCACATATGGTTCTACATAGCACTATATGGTTCTACACAGGTGCTTCACTGGTGCTTCACTGGTTCTTCACTGGTGCTATATGGCACTAAAAATGGTTCTTCTATCGTTACGATCCAAAGCAACTGTTTTGGTGCTATATAGCACCGTTTGTTTTTTAGAGTGTAGAGATGATACACATAAGTGACAATACGCATAGTGAAGCAGAAATAAACTTTAAACTTCACGTGACTAAGTTACTGTATACAACACAGTAAGCGCGCATCAGAATCTAAACCGTGGCCTTAGTAACAGGGATGTTTTCAGTTATGAAACTTGCAGGATGTTCATTTAAGTATGATGACCTCTTATATAACAAAATATCAAGTTAAAAAGGATTCATTGATTCACTGCTCCTTAAACTAAGACTAATATAAGTAACCACTTTCCAATTCCAGTATACAGTAAATTTGCTTCAAATTAAAATGTCTGCCAAATATGTAAATGTAATGTTTGTTAATGTTTGTAGGCTGATGACCTCTCTTTTGAGGGGCGCAAATTCAAAATATGTGTCCGGAGTGTTATGCGTGTGGCTCATCATGTCAAAATATGTATTTGGTGCTTCATGTGAACCTATGTGCATCATGTCAAAATATGTGTTTGCTGCGCACGCGTCAAAAGAGTTCATGATAAAAGAGAGGCTCATGTCACAAAATACTCCAAGACACCAATTTAACACTAAACTCTGATTACGCGTGAGATTAAGCGAGTATCTGGCAAACACGAGTGTCTCTTTTATCATATATCCCTTCGAAGTGTCTGCAGCAGACACGTATTTTGACATGATACGTGCTGCACATTAACAAAGTGTGTTGTCCTTAACTAGACACAAGATGTGTTATTTTAACACATTCATTTTAAAGCAACACCAAAGAGTTTTGGCTCTTTGCTCCCCCTACAGGTTAGAAGCGTAATTGTCCATTACCCACTGTCATAAATACTGAGGCATAGCTGGCTCTGATTGGATTGTAGGTCTGCCGTAAAGCAAGTTTTTGTAGTATTCACTCGGACTACAGGACCACTACCCGACGTTTGGAAACTTCTTTAGTGCGGTTTTGGCCAATAGAGGGCTGCAAAGCGAATGTGAAAGTGCTGTTCACCCTGTTTAGAGTGGATGAACGACTGAAACTGTTTTGGAAGCGTTATTTTAAGGTAAAAAAAACTCTTTGGTGTTGCTTTAAGAGTGTAGGTTCACATGACACCCCGAACAACTATTTTGAAATGACAGACTAAATACATGTTTTCACAACCTTTGCACCCTCGAAAAAGAAGTCACAGGTCGCCACTGATGACCACCCTATCCTAGAGCAGACAGTCAGTGTAGTGCTTGGTATCAGAATAGCAAATCTGTCGATTTATCGGCCTTGTAGGTTGTTCATGTGCCACCGTAGAAGCTGTGCCGAGTATGACTCTGCATAGCGACGACCCAATCTGGTCCCCATGCTAACATCACACCATTGCCAACAATGCCTGAAATGGGCCCAGTGTAATTGTGATTGAGCCGTGGATGGTCGGAGGAAAGTGGGATTATCTAACGGCTAATAAATCCTGCGAATCACGTTGATGGTCGAGCGTGGATGAACTGACGGACTGGGACACTTTAAACAACATTATCACAATTGCACCATCATCAACAGGTATCTTAAAATTGTTGTGGATCAAATGCACCTATTCATGGCAACTGTGTTCGCTGCCAGTGATAACCACTACCAACAAGGTAATGCACCATGCCATCATCATCAAGGATTGATTCGAGGAACATGTTTGTGAATTTCTGTTTATGCATTGGCTTCCAAATTCACCTGACGTGAACTTAATTGAATAGTTAGACTTGAAAAAATGGGTTTGCGCTACATTACCTCCACCCTGCAATATACGTGAACTAGAGAACCAGCTGAAGACTTTATGCTACCAGATACCCCAGGAAACCTGTTGCCAACCCTATCAAATCATCGCTTTACCTCATAGCTGCTGTTTGAGGCCCTAAAGGATATCAGGCTGGTGGTCATAATATTATGGCTCATCTGTGTATGTTTAAAATGTACATTTATTTAGTTAAGACATTCAGTGCATTGGTGTGCTGTCATGACATGTGCTAACTGTGAATGTGATGATGTCATAGACCTAAAATTGACAAAGTTATCCATGTGGTACACCTAAAATATTTTAATGACACAAACATAACAATTATCACGACTAATGTTTCCTAATACCCTACTGATAAACAAAGCTGGTTTAGTGCTGACTTGTAATTGGCTGAACTAGATCATCCATCTCAATAAAGGGCTTTGGAGACCCAGAGCAGATCATTACTAGTCTAAAAACTGGAGAAAGAAGCAGGTGGGCTCCAGGTACAAATATGCTTTTTTGCATTTATGCTTAACTGAATATTCTAAATATTGTTAATGCTATTTTTCAGACTGTACAATGAAGCTTTTTGTTATAACCTTTTTGTTTATGATAACAATTGCTCATGTAAGTTATAATTTTATTCTCTGTCACCTGTTACTTTATAATATTTTACCCGTTCATGATCTGCTGCTAACTTTGATTCTTTTTTATTTAGATCACTTTATGCAAGGTAAGATAATTCGTTGTCAATTTATTTTTCATCACAAGTTAATTTATAGTGTTGCTTTAAGCTATATTGGTTTTTAGAAACAACGCCTGATCAATGGTCCGAATGGTGGTCTGGTTACTGGTGTAAATGGTGTTAACCCTCTTCCGGTGGGTGGTCTGAATCCACCTGTGCTTGCTGGTGGTCCTGCAGTAATAGGACAGCCACCATTTACACAGGTAGGAACTGAGAAATTTGTGTTTGGTGCACTGTAAAAAAATTCCGTAGAAATTGCAGCTGGGTTGACGGTAATTTACCGTAGATTTACATTTATGTTATTTACTGGCAAGAGTTTGTTCAAAGTTAAATGAACATTAAACATTTACAAGTCTTTGTCTTTACAAAGTGAAACTAAAAAAAAAAACAGTTTCAAGCAAAACATTCTGGAAAACAAAATCTGAAGCAAAAACAGAAAAAGGTTGATGATGATTTCTGGTTCCCAGAATGCTTTGCATGAGGCTGTTATTGTATAGTTTTATTCTGTAAAGATAATATTTTTATTTTACTTTGAACAAACTCTTGCTAGTAAATAACATAAACGTAAATCTACGGTAAATTTCCGGCAACCCAGCTGCAATAACATTGTAATTTCTACTGATTTTTTTACAGTGTGTTTGTAGCACTTTGCGTATCCACTGAAATAAAGCCTTAATTTTGTACCTGACAGATCTTGCCAGCGGCTGCGCTTCCCCCATATGTGTTTCAGCCATCTCCTGTCGGTGGCCCGCTCAACGGTGGACCTCAGTTTGCTTATCCTTACTTTCCTTCTAATGGGGTAGCAGTTTAAAACATATGTATCACTGAATGTCATTTGAAATGTACTTTTTACTGATCTCTTTACAATCTTTGTTCTGATAATCAGGGGTTTCCGTACTACATTGGAGGACCCCAAAATCAACCAGCCATAATTCCTCCTCAGCAGCAAGTGGGTGTAAAAATAAACTTATATATTTTGCTACATTTGTAAAATTACTTTACTGTAGCATATGTGTGAGACTCATTTCCCAATGTTTTTAGGCTGGGCAGAGTCCTTCTGGAAATACTCAGGCTGCACCACAAGGGCCACTGACTATAAGATTTAAGGTATTTTTTTGTAGATTTTGAATTAAAGAAACTCAAAGTTCTTCCAATATAGTTTAAAATGATCTAATGGTCATTCTTTACTTTTTCTCAGCGTTCATTCTTCAGACGATTCACTACAAGAGCTCCTGTCTTAGACACCCAGGTAAATTTTAATCTTAATGAAATCCATTACATGCACATTTTAGTGTAATTCTGACTCTGTTTTTTTGTATACTGCAGATGGCAGCTCAGGTGAACCCTACTGTGCCTGGAACAACTGTTGGGTAAATCTGAGCGAAGTTCATGTTTAAATAGCTAAGGTGTGTTTTAAACATCATCCATGGTTAGCTCAGTATTATACCATTGCGTTAGGTCATGGGTTTGAAACATACATCCTAATAAAAATTTATACCTTGTAATGCACTGTAGAGACGTCTGCAAAATGCATAAATCTTAATGTAAATCCATACATTTACCAAGATTTATTACAAAATTTTCAATGGTGAAAATGGTCATTTTCCATTGTAATGATTTGGTTGTTTCTGTTGGCAGGTACTTTCAAGACATCTCTGTTCAGCAGAAAAACTGCTAAGATAATAACAACAATTAACCTATTAAACTTAATGCATTCAAGTCAATATTATTGTATAATGTTTTTTTCTAAACATTTCTAACATTTCTAATGAATGTTTATATAGAATACTTGAATAGTAAAATAAATGTCACTTTTTTGTCCACACCTGAATATGTTTTTGAAAGTTATGTGCCACGTTTATATGTAACTCATGAGGTGCTATTAAACATTTTAAATGATAAACTCAAAACAGTCTGTGAAGTATCACTTAAATCACTTTATACTTTAAAATTGATATTTGTTGTATGTAATAAAGATGCAATGGAGAAAACAAAGAAACATTTCAATTAAACTTTCAAAACCATTAAATGTAGATACTGTACCAAATTACGAATCTCTGTCTTAATAAAATGAATTACTGGTTTTGGATTAGTATATACAGACTGAATAATGCATAAACCACAACCTCAAACTTATAATCTGTATATTTCTACACTGTACAAAATGCAGCATGAAGGTTAAACAGCTTGGTCAAGTCAATTCAATCTTTTATTTTAAGTTTTGACTTGTAATAAGTTGACATAACTTATAAAAAGAAGTTGAAATTGTTTAACATAAAATAATCATTTTTACAGTGTACAACAAATAGGCATTACAATTTACAAAGTCTTGGAGATATGTTGAGGTTGGGATCAAATTAAAGGGGTTTAATGATGAATAGGAATCTAAAAACAAAATAATGGCTTGACAAGCACAAAGCAAACTTGGGCTATGCTGAACCAAGAACTGACAATGAACTGAGGAAAAGAAGGCTTGATACATGCAAATATATGAGCAATAACTAAAGAAACAATTTCAATATAACGTAAAATCCGAATTAAAGGCTTCACAAGACTTTTTTAAGATGTAAAATAAATCTTTGGTGTCCACAGAGTACATGTGTGAAGAAATTTATTATAGCATGCATTCCTACTTTGTACGTGTGAGCAAAAATGTGCCATTTTTGGGTGTGTCCTTTAAAATGCAAATGAGCTGATCTCTGCACTAAATGGCAGTGTCGTGGTTGGATAGTGCAGACTAAGGAGTGGTATTATCCCCTTCTGACATCACAAGGGGAGCCAAATTTCAACTTCCTATTTTTTGCATGCAGAATGGCTTACCAAAAGTTACTGGGTTGATCTTTTTCACATTTTCTAGGTTGATAGAAGCACTGGGGAGCCAATATAGCACTTAAACATGGAAAAAGTCAGATTATCATAATATGTCCCCTTTAAAACAAGCCAAGAGTCCATAACATTTCAAAATAAGAGTAACAAAAGAACAGTGTGACAGAAATTATTCAGAAATTATTTTTTATTTATTAAAATATATTTTACTAAACGAAATGACAATGAACAATTGAATTATAACAAATGCATGAAAAGTTTCCAAATTAATTAGTTCGAAATATTCTAGAGTCATAGCAGAGCTAAATGTAAATGCACAACAGGTTTATTTGCTTTTATGCACGGTTAGAAAAAATGGTCAATCTGAACCTCAGCTGTCATGCATCATCAATATGTATATAATATAGACACACATATCATATGTATACATTTGGTACAAAGAATGTCTTTTTAAGATAGTTAAAGTACTAATATGAACTCTTTAGGTGCAAAGTTGTACTTTTTGAAAGTGTATACAGCCCCAGTGACAGCTAGAGTACATACACTCTTAGAACAGATATGTTAATAAAAACAACACATTATTGTTGATTCTGGGACAACACCTTAAATGCATTGTCCCAAAATTATGTCTATGTTATTATTGAAACAACACATTTTGTGTTACTTATAACTCAACTCATGTTTTATTTTAACACAAAATGACACATAATGTGTTAAAATTACACATAATGTGTTAAAAGCTAAACACAAAAAGATGTGTAAAAAATGAACACATCCTTTCTAAGAGTGTATTGTCTGACATTGTGGAAAATGATCCACCTGTACAACATAATTTCATTTTGCCTGAAAAACAAATTTGCTTATTGCATTGCACACCACACACCAGGTAAATACATACAGTTAATTTCAACCTAATTCTTTGTTCTATAATATTCTTTCAAATGTAACCAACACATGTTGGTGGATATATATGATGTAGTTACTTAGGCTACTCAGTCAGACCTTTCTGTGTATCCCATAAAGCAAACAGCTTATGCTGCAAAGCTCCAAAAACTCAAATTTACCGTGGTTTCAGAAGGATTTGTGTCGCCACCAAAGGCATTATGACAGAAAACCTCACAAAAACACCAAATATGTGTCATAATAAAGACTGGCATGCTGTGGGCAATATTTGCCTGGTTTTATAGAAGATTAAAAAGTCTTCTATTGCTCTAATGAGATGTAGATGTAAATTGTGTTATTGTGAGGAAGATGTAATAACATTACAGGCATTCGTCTTTTATTGGCTCTATATTGTAAGATTATATTGCCATCTACTGGCACACATAAAGTCTTCACCCTAAATCCTCTGTCTGGAATTATTGCCCTTTAAAACATGTAATTACTGAATGGTCTTGGCTATGTGTTATCAGTGTTACTTTAAGGAGAATGATTCAATCGGTTTACCTTGTTTTTCCATTCTCATTCAAACCATAATTTGTCTTTTTACATCACAGAACAGATGTTTCTTCACTCAGACAGATCATTAGTCTGTGATCAAGCTCAGCTGTGGCTCAGAAATACAACAAATATAACTCTCTTGTCATTACTGACTTATTTCAAATATAATAACAACATATGCTGGGCAAAGATTAATCGCGATTAATCGCATACAAAATAAAAGTGATTTTTGGCATAATATATGAGTGTGTGCTGTGTGTAATTATTATGTATAAATAAACACACACACATTCATGTATGTATTTAAGAAACATTTACATGTTTATATATATTTATTTATATTTTTATATATTCTATATTAAATATAAATGTAAAAAATCGATATATAAATAAAAAAATTCTGAAATGAATATATGAATGTGTGTGTGGTTAAATATACATAATAATTAGACACAGTACACACACATATATTATGCAAAAATAACTTTTATTTTGTATGCGATTAATTTTTGCCCAGCACTACATATAATGTTTAAATATTATTTGTTTTTATGCATTCAAATAGTTTTATACATTTAATATGAATAGAAAAAATATGATTAAATGAAGATTTTAGCTTTATATACTGTATATTATACTGTGAAATCCAGGCTTAAGTCTGATAATATAATCAATGTCTGTTTCAAGCATTAATTTTACTATGATTTCAATTTTTGACTTGGCATTTCTCAGTCAGTATTAATGATATCAAGGTTATATTTTCACAAAAGGCTTTACATTATTTGACATTGTGTCTTAGGATTTTATGTGCAAAACAGTAAATAAGCAAAAAAAAATGCTAATTCACAGCATATCTTATATGACTTAGTAGTGATGTAAGTTATTGGTGATCTGCCACCAATGACTTTGTTTAAAAACAAAACCTAACTATTATATCTATTAAAATAAAGTCAATGTCGAGACTAGAAAACCACTCCCCAAAATATGTCATCAAATACACACACACAGCAGCTCAGGTTTTAAAATCTTTGACCATAATGACGTACTGTATGTCTAGAGGTAATTTAAAAGACATGACATACAGTAACTACAGTCAACCATACATTATAAATGGGCAAGTCTCATGCCTTTTAAAAGCAAAGAAGATAAGACAATATTAGTTTGCACTTGTGCTCGACCATACTTTCATCTGCTTAGCAATTTGTAAAGATTGTGTTTTTAAAACACATTTTATTTTTTGCTCACCTGATTTTTTTATTCATAGCTTATCAAGATGATTTTCAAGTTTCAGGCCTTCCTTTGCTTTGTGTGTCTCCTCAGCATTTGCTCTTGTGTTCCTGTAAGTGTACATCTGAATAAATCAATAAATCATACTTTGCTGTTTTATGCTTTACGTTTGTACTTGTATTAACAAAATTGTGTTTGCATTTCTCAGATCTACCAGCCACAAATTGGAATTATTGCAAGCAACAGTAATGAGGTATCTTTCTATACTGTGGTAACACTTTAGAATAAAGTTGGATTTTATGAATATTAGTTAATGCACAAACTAACAATAGTTATACAGCATTTATTAATCTTTGTTTGTGTTAATCTCACCTTTAATCCATTATTATAATCATTACTTAATGCACAATGAACTAACATGCACAGTATTGGCATTAACTAACATTAACAGAGATGAATAAAGGTGGAGCAACTATATTGGTCATTGTTAGTTCTTATTGGAAAGTTTGACCTTTATAGTTCTTAAATGAAACTATATAACATTTTCAGTTTTTGATGCTCAAGCTTTTATTAAAGCCACACTTATTCACCTGTTTTTAATAGATTTTGCGTTTCAATGGACTCAATGGTCTCACTTTGGCAGGTATTGGTTTGGGTCAAGGACAGGTAATTCAAGCACAGGTAATTCAAGTAATGACAAAGAAATCTAAGGGATAATGCAAAGCATTGCAATTGTGTCAAGTGCGTACCTTAATGTTGTGATTTTAAGTACACTCAAAAAAATGATTCTTGTCAGTAATTGATATTAAGCAAACAATCCAAATTAAATATATTTGAAAAAATGTAAAATAAATGTTATCTGTCTGAATTACTCGTACACAACATGAATGTGATGTATTTAAGAGCAATCTGATCAAATTACATAAACCATACTTAATTGGATACCATAAGGTGCAATGCCAGGTGTTGCGCATGCGCTTGATTACCTAAACTTCCGGTGGCGCCAAGGAGGCAAATGGACGACGGCGCAATTCTGATTCAGCAGCAAGGAATATATTTGAATTATTCATAGAAGGTAAGATGTTTTTTATATCTATAAATGATTTAAATTCATTATCAACTTGTAATAATTTAATCAAAACTTGTTCTAACTAAAATCTGAACTTGCCCGGAATGCACGAATTAACTTAATATTTCCGGATTTCGTTTTTTTTTTTTAAACGAGGTACTCTCGATTGGCTGTGTTTATTATCTATTTATCTAGGCGGGTAACGTTAAGCATGTATTATTAAAAAAAATACAAAAAAACCTTACTGAAAATTACAGCTTCATCATCTCGATGTTTATTGCCATTATGCCAAAACGTTGCACACACGAAACACACAAAATCGATCGTATATGAGAGTAAAATAAGTTACATTTGAAAGTTTATAGGATATCTCGTTGAAACAAATCTATTCGTTTAACTGATCCTTAATGACATCAAAGTACCGCGAGAGCGATTTGAGAGCTGTGCTCTTACAACTGTCTCGCGGGACTTGATGTCATACTATAATGGTTCTGCGCATCAACGGTTAACGCCGTCATTGAGCTTTGTCTCTCGACGTACTTTTTCAGAAATATCATTTGCACATATTCAGAAATGTTCTACAAGGACATTATTGAGCGCATTCGCGTTATTTGCATGCAAAAGTGTTTAGGATTTTGCGTTTAAACTTGTAAAGTGTCGAATCCACGACTTCATGAAGTGAAACATGCATTCTTTTTAATGGTGAGTACAAGGAATCTAATATGCCGTTTTTACTATTGCAGAGAACCCATTGGTGTCATTATTCCAGCATATTTTGACTACGTTTGGGACAATCACTCACTTAAGGTTTGTGTGTGTTTTTGTTGCTGTTGCTTTTTAAGGATACGAGTTGTTTACATGGACATGTGTATAGGATTTTACGTTTAAACAACTCCATGAAGGGAAACATGCATTATTTTTAATGCTGAGTACAAGAAATCTAACTGTATGTTGTCTTTACTATTGCAGGGACCCCAACAGTGTCATTATTCCAGCATGTTTTGATTACGTTTAGGACAATCACTAAGTTAAGGTTTGTATTTTTTAGTGTTGCTTTTTATTTTAAGGATATGAGTTGTTTACATGCAAACTTGTATAGGATTTTGCATTTAAACAAATCCATGAGGTGAAACATGCATTCTTTCAATGCTGAGTACAAGAAATAGAATATGTCGTCTTTATTGCAGAGACCTCATTTGTATCATTGACCATGTTTACCTGCACTCTCAATGGGATTTTGTCAATTGTGATTATACTTTACTAAACACTAAGCACAATACTTCGATAAAAATAATGCCATTAAGTTATAATCACAGTAAGTAGTTGTATTAAAATGGGTGGCATATGCAGTTTTTAATCGCAGTATGTGGCCATGTAAATACTTTAATTGCATCTGTATATCGCTCTATAACTGAAGTGCCTTTTTTCCTATAAGATAAATGCTGAATTCATGCGGATAACAACAGTGCGACTCCTGACCAAGTTCTTGGGGCATCTGGATGGATACGCGGTAAACCTACATAAGGTTTTCAAAAGCAAAGGAGGTGCTTCTGGACAGAATATATCACGCATAATGGCAATTGCTGACAAGGTGTGGTAAAATGTATTTTGTTTCTATTCAGAACTAATTACAATTATTGCACTATAATCTTTTTTATTTAATATTGTTTTATTATTTTCTAGCGTGATGACATACACCTCGAACGAGACTGTGTCATAAAGAGTCTGTGTGTGTATCTCAATGAGGACATCACAACACTTGTGAAAGAATTCATGGTTTGTATATGTTCTTTATATATAGATATAAACTCATTTCTAAGCTGTATGTGTCTAATATTTCTGTTAAACTGAACCGGGTTAATGTTGTTTTTTTCTTCTGGCTTTAGGACTGCAACCCTGAAGAAGCTGAGAGACGAATTTCTGAGACTATGGGGCTTTGTGATCCGTAGAAGGTGCTGGTGCTGAGGAGAAACTAGGGGATGTTGGAGTAGTGATAGAGGGTGTGATGCTGCTTCAACGCTTGAAAATCTTTCCTTTGGATTAGTGATCTTGTTTGGACTGATCTAGGCTCTCAACTTAAGCTATCCTCAGAGCCTCATTCATATTTGAATTCTTCTAGAAGGTACTGATGAATTTGGATGACAACAAACTGCCCTCAAAAGTTTAAGCTCTTAAAACCAAAATTTTGAGTGAAAATTGCATTTTTGAATTGCTTGGATTTTTCCAACAACTGTAAGTACATTTGAAAACTTGTGAACTTTTGGATTTGTTATACAAACTGATAACAATAATGCACCTTGTAGCTCTGATACTCTTGACACAAAATTTGTTAGCTCTTGTGCTATTGAGCCAGTAGGAAACTCATTTTTTGCCCTAAATGTTTAAACTTGTCTTGCCAAAATTATGGCAAGATATGTTATGTACAGTTATATATAAATGAAAAGGAAAGTAACCTGTCCTAAAGAATGTGTTTTATTTTAAACGGTTGCCTCAATTTGTTAAGTACCTTTATTACTTGCTCAGAGTGGATGTTACCTTTGACTTGTTGAGCAATTGCAACACAATAAATGCATACAGTAATAAGTAAACATGTTTTGCCCATTTATTTAACAGAATTAACAGAAACAAGAGTTATATAAAGCAATAGCAATAAGTTATTTGAAAAGAATAAAGTTTATTTATCACACAGTCTTAAAACCCAGTTCATTCATTTACATAAAATTTATTTAATTCATTCAGATCAACTGAACGTGATGGTGTAGCTTAAACCAAAATGTTAACATTTACATTAGATTTATGTGAATAAATTGGATGGAAAATTGACATGCAATTGAAATACATAAGTTTTAACTTTTGGGGTTAAATATTTTTTTGAGTGTACAACCTACCGAGTTCATTGCTCAATTTGAATCTGTAATTTGCTTTCTCTTTAGGGTACACCATTTCTCCCTCCCTTCCTGTTCCAACAGCAGCCGCCACAAGTGCTGAACTTTAACCCTTTAGTGCCTGGTCCCTTTTTACCTCCTCAAATAAACCAGCTGAATCCAGCTCAGCTGATCCCATTGCAGCAGGATCAGCCGGTATCTCGCCTCGGCCCAAATGGCGCTATACCAGCACAGAACCCCGCCCAGGTCATTGCAATATGATAATTGTAAAATTATGATCTGCTCTTCTGAATAAGAAAAGAATCAGGTGTTCCTAAAGCTCTTTTTTGTTTTAAGGGCTTTCCATACTTCTTGACTAATCTATATCCTTTGAGAAACACTCCAGTATGGCAGCCACCCATCCAGAACACTGGGCCATATATTCAAGACCAGGGTACTAAACAACCAACACAACCAATCCAGGTAGCCTCAGATCTGATTTTCTCATCTTCACAATCTTGGTTAGATTATAATGTGAATCTTATATTGTTATAATAATAAATGTACATGAGTTAAAGTGGTGGTTTAATTAAATGACGCTTTTCAATGAATCAATACAGCATCATGCGGCTACAAAACATGCTAAACTATTCTGCCTGAGATTCAGTTTTCTTAAATGAATGATGTAGTTTATCAGTGGCACGCTTTAAGGCTATTTCTATTCAATATTTAAGAATAAAGAAAAAGCTGTTGACCCAAGTGTAACTGCTGCACCTGATTACCGTGGTGATCGACCTGGTCCTGGTCCTGTAGAGGTAATTCAACTACCTTTTTATTACTTGTATTGTGGTGTATACAAAACTGCTGTGTAGTTGCTTGAATCAATCATATTTGATTAAAAACGAGCAAAAAATATTTTTATTAATCTATTCATCCTGTCTCAATGCAGGTGCATCCTGGCTTTTCAGTGTTTGGGCCATAGTTTCTCAGATGATTGTTAACAAGGTAAAAACATCAGGTGTTTTTAATAAATGTATATTTTGATAATTAGTTTCTCTTATATTTATTATTATTTTTTGTTAGTTTTTGCAGATATCCTGTCAAGGAGACCTTTCCAAGGATATATTTTGTTCACTTGCACAAATAGTTCAATAATATCATCAATGCAAACATTATTCAATAAATAAATATGCTCAATTGCTTTCCATTTGTTATTCTCAGATACTCTTATTTCACTCCAATTTAACCTTAACAAGAGCATTGCTTTACAGATCTGATTAAAATAAATGAAGTGAAATGAAACACATGATAAAAGTCACAGTGTTAATGCTGACATTTTAATGAACAGATTCTTAAGTACATAAAGCGGAGAAGCAGGCACTGTAGGTTACTTTGTTAATAAGAATTAATACATGTATACTTTTATCTAATATCTATACATTTTAGTGCAATACTGATATTCAATCACCTGTGGAAAGAATAAAACAGTAGTATATGCCAAAGTGAAATTACAGTATGACCTAAAAGTTGATAAATCGCATTGGCATTCTGTCTTACCACTTTGTTTCGATTATAGAGTTCACTGCCAGCTTTGTGTGACCCTTAATTATTTTCAGACTCCGCCTGTTGAGACAGAGACAAAAACAAGATTGTAAAAAACAAGGAAAACATGAGTGTAAAGTGTAAAAGTCTTTACCAGATCATTTAAAATCACAGTCAAAATCACAAAAACCCACTAAAACTAACCTTCATGAATGAGGGGAGCTGTAAAGATAAGAGGTACATTGGTAAATAAATAAATATTAATATATAATTTTATAAAGATAAATATGTAAAAAGATATTGAAGTGAAAAAATGACTTCATGTATTCTGGCTGGATCTTTCATAAAGTGTTACTCTAAGTTACTTACAAGCATTGTAATGCCATACTCAAATGAGATTTTTTGCTGTTGGAAAGAAATATGCATTAGGATGGGTTAGCCTATTGCTTAATTTGACTTTAGTATTAGAATATCAAATAAAGTAGTTAAAAACAGTGTGGTTTAGTGTGTAGTGTATAATATATTTAACCTACAGTTGCAGTTGGGTTATAGATGAGCTTCAGATAAGGCTGGCAAATAAAGAAAAGATCATTCGATATAGGGACTTATGCAATCAAATACACTTATAATACTTGTATATGTTTTGAAGTTCTTTAACACATATATTGTAGAGTATAAAACATGACAAATGTTCATAATTGTGCTGTTACCTGAGGGCCAGAGAGGGAGTAACCATACTAAAAATAATCAAATACAAAAATTAATTACACAAGAAAATAAATCATTTGGAACATATATCAATATTGCCTCATAAGGGCTTAGCCCTGTGTAAAATATATCAAAATAAATGTACCCCCATTTCCTGAGGCCTTTTTACGCCACCCTGTAAATTATCATGAATAATGTAAATAAATAGATCATGAAATAAGTGTCAAAGTCATATCTACAATTATTTGCTACCTTTGGGTGCTTCTGCTCTCTGCCCTGAAAAAGACAAATTTTCCATGAATTTCATGCATCTATCGTATTCTTTTTATTTTTAAATATTTAAAATTCGTAAAATTTTTATTTTCATCTTTACTTATTACTTTTAAGGAAATATTTGTACGTTGTTATATGTGGGACATGAATAGCATAAACTACTCCAATCACTTATCTTTGGAAGGAGAAAGATATTCTCTCCCTAAAAGCAAAACCAAAAATGATTATTAACTATTTAAATGCATATTGTATATTTTTGTGATTAATTCAATGAAAAGTTTACTTAATTTAGAGACATTACCTCTTTAAGATGGTAAGCACTAGCATTCTGTAAGAGAGAGAGAAAAGTGATTTGTACTTTTATTTTAACATTATGATTTTTATATACAAAACAACTGCATCAACCGTTTTGCTCACCTGCAAAGTCACATTTTCTGCCTATAGGTTAAATTCAGTGAAATAAAACATTGCACACATGTTAGTTACAAGGCATATCAAATCACATTGTTATTTTAGCATTTTTAGGGTTGTCAACATCTTACCTTGAAGATAGGGAGGAACTGCCTGTTGTCCTAAAACATTATAACCAAGCAAAACGAATAATGAATAAATAATAAAGATAATAATCAAAGTAACAAATAAAACTATAAAATCCCCAAAATAACAATGAATATGTGAGAAGAGCACATTAATTTAAAAAGCAGACCTTACCTTCATGTCAGGACGAAGAGGTTTTCCTAAAAGTTGACCAATTAGATTATCTATGCTGCCACCTACTGGAATCTAAACAACATTAACAATTAGGAGATTTTTTATTTTGGCAAATATTGGGTTGAGAAGGCTGCATGTGCACATCTAAAAGACTAAATATTGCTTTTGGTTTAAAATCCAAAAAGAAATCTCAAGCTCACTCAAGTTTGTTATAACAATTAAATTATGTTAAGTTCTGTAATAATAAAAAATTAAATACATTTAGTTTTCTTCTAAATAATGCACATAAGGCAGTGAGGTTTCAAAGGAAACTATGTTTGTCATGATAAAGTAACTTTGCATTTTAGCTTAGCTCAGATTTTTTTTATGGGATCGTTGCCATGGTAACTGAACTGTAAGGATGCTTAACTCCGTCAGCCTAACTTACTCTGAAAGGTGATCTATCAGGCCTGCCGCTCCACTGAGCTTCTTCAGCTGCTCCCTGTTTATCCATTTGGCCATTTTTCAAAGCACCATGGTTCAAAACTGATCTGGACCTAGTCCACTCATCCTAACAAAAAAGCAGAGAAGTGAGGAGCTCAGATGCAAAAGCAGCTAAACGCAACCTCCATTAAAAATGAGATGTTTTTTGTATTATACGTTCATCAAATACTTTCGTTTCAAATACGCTTAAAGGTGCATTGTGTACCTTTTAGAAGGATCTCTTTACAGAAATGCAATATAATATACATAACTATATTATCAGGGGTGTTGTAAATACCTAACATAACTGTAATAAACTGTATTGTTTTATTACCTTAAAATTAGTCGATTTTATCTAAATACACAGTGGTTCCCGTAACATGGAAATTGGTTGCAATTCGCAATCTCAACACTAGATGTCGCTAAAATTTACACATGGCACCTTTAATCCCGGCCTACCGGTTTGTTGGCAATTTTTACAAGAAAATGTACAAGAAAACATTTCAGACACACTTAGAGGGGTTTGCATTATGAGCTTCAAGTGTCCGCGTGTTTTCCAATTTTGCTGTTTTGTAAAACAAATGCACTTTTTAATAAATTAGAAAATTTTATGTTGCTCTTACCCTGTTTTCTCTTATATCTTGACCAAGGAATGCTGGATCTCGCCCATATGGAGACCCATCAAATGCACCCTGTTCTTTTTCCTCTTGTGATCCATCTGCCTTCCATGGGTTCATCTGTTTCGGCTTCTGTAATTTAATAAGTGAAGGTGCATATTAAAATAAACTATTTTGATCATTAACATTTTTTTGCATACAGTTAAACTAAATCCATTACAAAAACATACAAAAGCTACAGATGCAAATTTGTTCTGCTGCCATCTTGGTCTGACTGGCGTTCCTCTCACTTGTGGAGGGTTTGTGAAATGTTTCTCTTCATTCATTCGGCCAGCTTGGTCCCAGTGGTCTCTGTCACTGGGCTAACACAACACAACATTCAATAATCAATAAAATAATCTCATAAATGTCTCATAAATTTGATTTGCAATGTTTTACTCACTTGAGCTGCCACCAGAGCACACGATAAAATCACCACAAACCACATTGCTTCTGTAAATGAGAAATATTTGAAGTTAAGTTCAGCATGAAATATAATTTTAAAGATAATTACACACTTACTGTACCTGTTCTGTTATCTTCTCAGTGTTTCCACCTGTTTCCACTTCCACCTGTCTTTTGTCTCTCTTTATAAAAGCTGAGGATTGAGTAATCGTCACTGTTTTTTGCAGTAGGGTTTGTTTTGGTCAAGTCAAGTCAATTATGATCACTTACCAGAAAAATTATTGTTAGTCTAACTAAAAAAGCTGATTTTGTATAAGATAACATTGTAGGCCATGCAAGCATATTTCATGACCATCTCAATATTCTTGATTCCATAAGATGTAAGTATATTGACTTATATGATAATTCTCTCTATTGCAATGTTAGTTTGGAGGATTAAATAAAGCCACAGAGGAGTGTCACATGTAGGAGGAAATTACTGATTGCTAAACTAATTTGTGGTCTTAAGCCCACCTAATCTTCAGGGATTCTCATGTCTTGTGTGTTTAGCAACATGGGTGAGGTATTTGATCCGTACAGATGACTTATTTTGAAGATACAGCATGAATTGCATAGTGATCATGTAAGACACAATATACAGTACAGTGTAACACAAACAACACATAAACCCGGTTGTGCGCTGTGGTTATTGAAGAATATCACTGCCAGATGGTGCAACTGACCAGATTCAAGTACTTTAGGTTGCCGTCTTATAATTACCGGTCATTAAACCATAAAACCAGACAATCCAGATAGCGCTTGGAAAGGTTTCATAAGTTTTTTAATAAAAAGCAATTATTCATGCATCTGTTATCCCTTTAATTATGCGCTTCAGCAGTCTAAACTTTTTTTTTAAGTTAGATGGAGACATAGTGCCTTGCTGTATTTAAATCCTCATGCTGTTCAGATTATCCACACAGAATCAGGACAAGAAATATAATCATTTCTGCTCTTTGAAGAATCCTGCTGTTGACAGAAACATGAAGCGATGTTTGATCTTTGCATTTTTTCTTGGCCTGGCTTTGGCTTTTCGGGTAGGTTTGTAAAAATGCGATTCAATGTTGAAAGCAATGATGTATAAATAATGTGACAAGAACAAAAATGATGATTATTGTAACTATAGGCTGAAGTTGATCACCAGCGTGTGGGTCGCTCTGTATCCAACTCTAATTCTGATTCTGATGAGGTTTGCAAAATTGCAACATATACATAATGTATGTAAATATAGATGCAAATGCATGTTGTTTTAATCAACATTTCTTTTTCTTTTTTAAGCAGATTGGATATGTTTTACCCTTTCTGCATCAACTGACCCCAAATCAGATTCTTCAGCTGCTGATGACCCTTTTCTCTGAGACTCTCTCGGCTCCATCTCCAGATGCTACCCCCTTCTCAACTTCTACAGTCCTGACACCAACCCCTGCTCCTACTTTTACACCCCCCAAATAGCCTTAAGGGCTGTGGCTTGTTGAGAGATATCATATGTTTGAGTACTCAGACTACTGAATTTATGATAAGCCTCTCACTGCAACAGCCTATATTAAAACAAAATTGGAATGGAAGAAATACAACAGCAACGGAACAATTCATGCACAATTTAATAATAATTTGATGTCTGTAGTGGTTTGATTTTACAATCAATTTATTTTGTTGTTCTTGGTGTATTTCAGTGGCTTGTTGTTATCATTAAAACATTTGGTTTTATCTCTTTTGCTGAATTTATTGCAGTTATAAACACAAGAATATTTACCCTTACCTGGCTCTCAATAATAAATAACAATACATAAAAAAATATTGAAAGTGCTTCACAATTGTAGCAACATAAAAAAAGTAAAATAACAAATAATTTGGACGAAGAACAAAATTATCATTTCATTCAGTCAAGAAAAATAAAAACAATAAAAAATATTCATTAAATACAGAGCACATATAAAACCATACACACATACAAAAAAGTTTTGAGATGTAAAACATTAAAAAAGTAAAAATATCTGCAGCAAACCATGAAGCTGTGATTGTGTGTCACAAGGTGACGATCTTTCTAAGGGCGGAACCAAAGTTAGGGAAGTTTTGGTTCCGCCCGGAAGTTTTCCCCACCGGGCCGCATATGAAGACGGACCTTTTTACTTCCTGGTTTCCAGGGCGACGCTGTTAGGGCTTTACGAGCTGCAGGTGTGAGGCATCGTTTAGGCAAAGTGTGATTGGAGGCTGGGGGACAATGAAGCACTTAAATAGCTCTGTTGGAACACAGAAAGGGCGCAATTGACACGAGAGCGATGTACACGAGAGGGGACTGACACGGGGAGCTCCTTTGCCGAAGGCAACACAAAGACACGCACCTTCTGAAGAGCCGGAAGGCTCTGTTGATCCGGGGATCGCTAAAGCGAGCGGAGAGAGGACAGAGCCATAGGAGGCGAAAGGAAGGAAAGCTGTGGATCTTTTGAAAGGAGCACCCCGAAGAGTGCATGTGGCTGATGTTATCCACTGTCGTGTTGGTGTGTATTGTAGCGCCGAGTTGGGCTCGCCTGATACGCTATATTTGGATTGTTGTATTGCTCTCTCTCTCCATGTTTGGATCATAGATCGATGTAAATGAGGATATCGAAGACCTTATAGGTGAAGTGCTAGACGGACACTGACATTGGATGAGAGAAACGGAAGGAGAGGAAAAAACTTACCGTTGTGAGTATACATCTGTGGAAAAGTGGTGTTGGTGGCTGGAAAGCGCCCTGTCTAGGTACCTGGAGTTATTATTAGCGTGAAGACAACCTAGGACGAAGAAAGACAGAGATTGTGAGTAACCAAATCCCTTGAAGTAGGTGTATGTACATATTTGACTTATACATCGTTTGAGTGTTCTTAAGAGAGATTGAGTGGCCCTACCCCTGTACCAGCGTGGTGGGTGAGCCGAAGGTTTCGTGTGAAAGCAGCTACAGCGACGACAACAAACAAACGCTAGGCCGTCTGCCATCTCCCTATTCTCGCCCAGAGCGAAGTGGAAGAGGACGGGTGTCTATTGTGTGCACTGAGCGTGGTGGGTGAGTCTTTGGAAATTTTCACTTGAAGTGGTGCTGTGTAATGCCGTGTATTGCAGTGTGAGTGCTGTGTCTTGTTTGACGTAACCCCGCCTTCAGTCACTCGTCCCGGGACGACGAAGAGGAAAGAACGGCGCTAGAGAATACCTGTACAATAATGCTGTAGTGTGTTTTCAGTTTCACAGAATTACAGAGTGGCGGCGAAGAACTGTGCGAGTGGCAGCGTGTGTGAGTATTACACCTACTATTGTTACCTTACCTGTGGCCTTTTCCTCATCACAGAGTAGAGGCGAAAGAGATCCGCTGGCCCGAGGTCTCGACGCAAGGGCGCCCCGGTCCAGTTTTCGATTGACCAACGGGTCTCGAGGAAAGGGTAGCGCTCGACCCGGTGTGCCGGCGTGGATTTCTCGCCCCTCTGTCATTCAACGAGTTCGCCGAGAGGGTCTTGGCCCCCGGCGTCCCATTACAAATCATTGCCAAATCGACGCATTGCAGAACCAGCCAGCGTAAGCCCGCCACCCTGTAAGTTTCTATATAACCTGTTATGTCTGCTGATTGACAGGAAAGTGAGTGAGTCGTGAGAGCTGTGGAGAGAAAGAGAGCCAGCGTGAACACTGAGATATTGAACTGTGGAGAGAGCCATACCTACCTAGAAGCTGTAACCAGCGCAGAGGTGAGCGAACGCCTTGAGATCGATTACTGTGTCCCTGTAACCCAGTAGCCGTCTGTGGAGAGAAAGAGAGCCAGCGTGAACCCTGAGATGTTGAGCTGTGGAGAGAGCCATACCTACCTAGAAGCTGTAACCAGCGCAGAGGTGAGCGAAAGCCTTGAAAACGATTCACTGTGTCCCTGTATCCCAGCAGTCGTCTGTGGAGAGAAAGAGAGCCAACGTGAACACTGAGATATTAAGCTGTGGAGAGAGCCATACCTACCCAGAAGCTGTAGCCAGCAGAGAGTCGTCTGTGGAGAGCGGGAGAGCCCACGTGCACGCTAAGGAAATGAACTGTGTGAAAATCCAGTTGGTGGTGAAGGAGGAGAGCCTAGAGTGGCCGTTATTTTAAGTTCCCCTTTTTCCCTTCCCTATTTATTATTTTTAAGTAAATTAAATAAAGTACATTTTAATTTATGCTTACCTTGTGTGTCTGGTCATTGGGGTGGCTTTGGGAATCTCCTCGAGGTGGAGAAAGGGGCGTGACCTTATTTACATCTGGGTCCACCCCTACCTGTGACATGTGCAAATACTACCCAACATCATATTGGTAACACTTTATTTCAATTTATTATTATCAGAGTTGTATACTTAAGTATTTTTACTTTTAACATGAAAGTAAATTTTCAATTATTTGTATTTAAGTAGTGTTTTTCTTTGGAAAACATGCATTCCAAAACATATTATCATAATTTTTACTCCACTACATTTCATAATTTCAAGTTTTTGGTTTATATTTAAGTACATTAAACATCTAATAATTTTTTGTACTTAAGTAAAAATTATTTTCATACTTTTACTCATTACATTTTTTATGTAATTAGGCATTAAATCAATTTTAATATGCAATATATAATGAATACACAGTATGATATGCTTTAGAATGTAGTGAGCATTTTTTAGTAAAGTAATTTTTTTCCCAAGACAAACACTCTGATAAAGCACAGATGCTTGGAAAATGTAACTAAAATACTTAAGTATTATACACCTCTGATTATTATAAGTAACTTTGCAACTACTTATCAACTACCATAGACCGTCTGCTTAATATCAATTAACAATTTATTGTGATGATCCCTGAACAGACATTCAACTGTCTATAAGCGTCTTTGCACATGCATGTCAACTTATTCTATTAACCCTATCCCTTACAGTCTACTAACCCTACCCTTACAGTCTACATGACAGTGTATAGTTGAAAATAAATAAAAGTTAGTTGACATGTAATTGCAAAGTTTTTTTTATAGTTAGTAGAATGTCTAAAGTGGACCATCAAAATAAAGTGTAACCTCATATTTTATCTGATAAACGAATCATTCTCAATAATGCTTTTTCATCTTTGAAATTATATACATTTCCACAATGCATCATGCCTATATGCCCTGTCCTCAGATGATAACTTTACCTAATGTAAAATATATAAAGTAAGAACAATTAAAAACATGAATGTTTCAAAGAAACACCTCTCATAACATAATGTAAACTGAAATATAAACCCATGTTTAAAGTTTCAGCTGTGCCATACAAAAAAGATAGAAATTCCATTCATGAAAATTATGCTGTACTGTGTGTATTATTTTCTATGTTCTGCCTATAACACCAGAAAACCAGATGGTTTCTTTGTGATATAAAATATGGTTATTTTGTCAACACTGTCAGCTGGTAACACCATCAAATTTTCTTTAATAAAGCTGAATTTCAAGCTTAATAAGACATTTATTAACCGGATGAAAGATGTTGAAAAATGGCAGAACCGTACTACCAGTACAGCAGCAATACAACTACAACATATCTGAACAAGTTAATCTAAAAAACATCCAAATTCATTCTTTTTGAAGTACATGACACTAAATAATGGGAACAAGGAAATAATCCAGGTAACAGAAAGTGGGGCACAACACATTTTGTTTTTGGGTCAATTATTTAAAAAATATTTAGCTAAGAATAATCACATTTTTAAACAAATAAAACACACATCTCTGCTTTAAATGAACACCTAAAGTTTGTTTGTGAAACCAACCATTCTCGTACACCAAATGTGACAGAAGTGCAAACTTACCCCATAGGTGGGCTTCATTGTAACAAATAGAGGGTTTGTTGTAACACTTTTAATAAACACAAATAATTCAATGCTATTTTGTTTATATACTAGAAGTGGATATTGTTTATCCACCCATCCATCTATGATTTTTCATAATCATATACTTCTATTATGCATCAATGTATATGAATACTTTTTTAATGGGAAGCACAATTAAGACAAACAATAGTTTTCAGTTATTACCCGTGATATTGTATTTACAGTTTTCATTTTGATTAATAGTATTTTGTTTTCATTTTATTTTCATTGTAAGGCTTAGTTTTAATGTGTAATTTTTGATCACGTCTAGCTAATAGTGTCTAGGAGTTGTTTCAAAATGGATTTGAAGACTTACACACCCAACTCTTTGTCCAATATCTTATCAAAAACACATCAAAACTTTTCTCAAATTCACATGAGATTGAATTCTGACAGTGAGAGTAAAAAACCAAAAGCTCCCTGTTTAAAAATCTAAAAAACTAATGTATAATGATGAAGTATCAGCTGTGTCAGCTAGTAACAGTAAGAAGTCAGATAAATAAAAAATGCTCACCTTCATAGTAAAAACTATTATTTATTATCATAGACAGCTACATCCACTCATAAGGTGTGCCTTAATCTTTTGTTTTGTTTATGTATTGCAGAAACTCAATTTAAGCCAAGAATGTTTGAATTTATTATACCATAAGAGCAGAGACAACCGTGTGAATCATTTTCCTATTTCTTAATTGTTGCGTAAAGTCCAGCTTGCCAAATACATAATGAGGTTTGTGATACAATCTCAAAAAGATTTCTCAAACATCTCACTTTGTAACATCTTCTGATTGGTTAGTTGTATGTTGATAATGTGTTTATAAAGGACACATCTCACTGCTGTTTGAATATCATACCTGCTTCAGAGGACTCACTGAGGTGATTTACTGCAAAGCCATCCAAGGTAGAATTTACATTTAATTATTTTTGAAGAAACTTTAATTAATGGCTGTTATACTGAAGAAATGCCTCAATACATAATTTAATATTTGATTTATTATATTACAGGTTATCAAGAATCATGAAATCTTTCTTCATTGTTGCCTGTGTCATCGGACTCTGCTGTGTTGCGCTGGTAAGTAACTATTAGTTATGTTGGTGTATGTCATTTAACATGGCAATAATAAATAAATTCTGACTAAATGTTAATGTTAATTATGTAATATTTCCCTAATGTAAACAATAAAAATGAAATTTTTTTTTTAACAGGCAGATGATGAGCAACACAGAGAGAAGCGAAGCAATTCCTTAGAGGTCAGTTTGAATATGATACCGCTCAAGTTCTTTTGAATTTTTATTTAACTTATTTATTCATTTTACCGAAATAATCCAAATGGTAAATATTCAAAGCAGTGCAAAATGTTTGCGCAACATTAATATACAGAGATACATTTTGAATATGTGTGCTAAAGTGAATTAGTTTATCTATGCATGTGTATGCTTTTGTTTTGAATTTATGTGTTATACTTTACTGTTATTCTATTTCTACAGAATTACTACAGACCATACCAATATCCACGCCCCCCTCCATATCCATATCCGTCTCCTTACGCACCAGCACCAGCCCAGAACAATCTTCTCCTCAACATCTTGCAATTACTGCTAGCACAACTGGCAGCCGGCAAGGCCCCAGCACCTGCACCTGCCCCCGCTCCTGCCCCTGCTCCTGCCCCTGCTCCTGCTCCAGCTCCTGCACCTGTCCCGACTCGTGCTCCTGCTCCAGTTCCAACTACCCCTTGAGGGAGATGAGTCACCAGTTAAAGTGGAGGATGTGTCTATGAATCCATATTATAATGTGTGACTTGATACTCCTGTTCCTGGTCTCTAACAAAATAAACCTTGCATCATTTAATAAAATATTTGTGTTCCTGTGATGCTTTCTCTGAGTGTTTAGCAGCAAAATAAAAATGTTTGAGAAGAGTGAATACAGGTTCAGTGAGATACTTTCTGATATTTTATCATTGGTGTTTTATCAAATGCTTCAAAGATGAACATAATGCTTTAATATTTAAAGCAATAGATAATTAATCTTAAGTGATGCACTTTACCAGTTATAAGGTTTTACAGTTTTACTTCTACGTTTTCAAATTTTTAAAAGTAGGCTGTATATTTTCTTTAGTTTTTAACTAAATCGGAAAGCGCCTGTAATGTTTAAAGTTTATGAAAATTATAAAACTCAATCATATTAAAATAAATATTTGTGCAAGTTATAAAACAGCTTTGTTTATTTTGAAAACATATATTAAAATACCCAGATAGCTAAAATATACAATAACTAGACTGACCTCTTTATAGCCAGGCAAAAAATAGACTTCTTTGTGTGCAAAAATGGCAGAAATTAGATATAGTCAGCTGCAGGGTTGTCATGTACCAATTATTTTTAAGGGAGCACACTGAGCACAGTTCACAGAAATTTGTGCATTAACAAAGATTAAAAGAAATATTATAGAGTTTTTTCCTTTGCACTTCCACCTATTTCTAATCTTTTGAGCACAACAACTGCAATATATTATAAAATTAATGTAATTTTAAATGCCATTAACAACAATCATGTGATTGATTTTAACGATGCAAAAGCAATAATGCTGTTATCTACAATTTTTGTTTATTTTCAATATTAATATTAATTGCAATTATTAAAAACTTAATTTTTTAAAAATATTTTATTGATATTGATAATTGAATGAATCATTTTCTACAATGTTTTTTATTAGCGCAGCTTTAGAATTAGATACATTTCCACTTCAAATGTATTAATAAAAATGTTTTTTTTTTTTTAAATCAGATCAAAATCAAATAATTTTTATTCCTAAAAAAATATGTTGTATGTAACAAAAACCAACAACTGGTAATTGTGCTTACACATTGTAAAAAACAATGTCAAATCAACCCTTTTTATGTTCATGAGTTCGCATTAACATGTAATCGATAGAGAATGAGATAAAGCATATTTGGCGTGCTGTCTGAGTTATATATAAGAAATAAACTTCATTTAATTTAACAATTTCAACTTGTTTTTATATGTTATGTCATCTTATCACCAGTCAAATCTTAAAATAGTAGGTTGAATTGACTTGCGAAACCAAGTTGTTTTAACTTTTACAGTGCAGGTAACATATTTTTTTTAAATTTTCATTTTTTTGTGAATTTGAAGTAGCTTCTTAACACGAGAGAACCAAAAAGTTTCTTTGTGATATGAAAATATGGTTATTTTGACAACGCTGTCAGTTGTTAACACCATAAGATTTTCTGTAATAAACAGAGCTGACTTTAATTCAATTCAATTTTATTTATATAGCGCTTGTTAAATTGTTTAACAGCAGCCTTACATAATTACTGAATAAGACATCTTGTAAATTAGCATTTTTTTTATCAGGGTCATGTTTAGGTTTAGTAATTTTACTTAAATGACAATAAGCACTATAACTACCGGTACAACAGCAATACAGCTACAACATATCTGAACAAGTTAATCTAAAACAAATCATCCAAATTCATTCATTTTTAAGTACATTACACTTGAAAGACACAAAATAATGGGAACAAGGAAATAATCCAGGTAGGAGAAAGTGGGGCACAACACATTTTGGTTTTGGGTCATTCATTTAAAAAATATTTTGGTAAGAATATTCACATTTTAAAACAAACAAACAAAACAAACAAAAAACACATCTCTACTTTAAATGAACACCTAAAGTTTGTTTGTGAAACCTACCATTCTCGTACACCAAATGTGTCAGAAGTGCAAACTTACCCCAAAGGTGGGCTTCATTGTAACGAAGAGAGGGTTTGTTTTAACACTTATAATACTTACAATAAACACAAATAATTCACTACTATTTTGTTTATATACTAGGAGTGGATATTGTTTATCTGTCTATAATAGATAGACATCCACACATCTATTCATCCATCCATGATCCTTCATCTAACCATCCTACTATTATGTATGCATTTTTTGCAGCACAATTAAGACAAAAAAAAAAAATCATAGATGTCAGTTATTACCCCTGATATTGTATTTATTAGTTTGATTAAAAGCATTTACATTGTTTTCATTTCATTATCATTGTAATCGGCTTAGTTATAACACGGTGTAATGTCTAGCTTATAGTTGCTAGGAGTTGTTTCAAAATGGTGTTATGTTTTAGGTAACAAGTCAGTGAGATATGATGACTTACAGTACACACCCAACTCAGCAATCAAATAAAACATATGATAAAGAAATGTATTTGCATGCCTCCAAAACACTTATTCTCCATGTCTTAACAAAAACACATCAAAACTTTTCACAAATCCACATGAGATTGAATTCAGACAGTGAGAGTAAAAACCAAAAGCACAGATTACTCACACCTGTGTAACTACAAAATTAATATATAATGATGAGGTATCAGCTAATAATAGTATAAGAAGTCAGAATAAAATAACAAATTGTCCCCTTCATAATAAAGATAATTATTTATTATCATAGACAGTAAATCAAAGCTACATCCATAAGGTGTGCCTTAATCTTTTGTTTTGTTTATGTATTGCAGAAACTCAATTTAAGCCAAGAATGTTTGCATTTAATATACCATAAGAGCGAACAACCGTGTGATTAATTTTTCTATTTCTCAATTGTTGAGTAAAGTCCAACTTGCCAAATATAGAGTGAAAATGAGGTTTGTGATACAATCTGAAAAAAGATTTCTCAAACATCTCACTTTGTAACATCTTCTGATTGGTTAGTTGTATGTTGATAATGTGTTTATAAAGGACACATCTCACTGCTGTTTGAATATCATACCTGCTTCAGAGGACTCACTGAGGTGATTTACTGCAAAACCATCAAAGGTAGAATTTACATTTAATTATTTTAGAGAAACTTTGATTCATTAAATTTTTACTGGAGGAATGCCTCAATACATAATTTAATATTTGATTTATAATATTACAGGTTATCAAGAATCATGAAATCTTTCTTCATTGTTGCCTGTGTCATCGGACTCTGCTGTGTTGCGCTGGTGCTAACCGTCTTTTTTTTTCATTTCTGATATTCAACTATTAGTTATGATGGTGTTTGTCATTTAACATAGGAAAATAATAAATAAATCCTGGCTAAATGTTAATGTTAATTATGTCATATTTCCCTAACACAAATGTAAATAATAAAAATGAAATAATTTTTTTTAACAGGCAGATGATGAGCAACACAGAGAGAAGCGAAGCAATTCCATAGAGGTCAGTTTGAATATAAAACCGCTCAAGTTCTTTTGAGTTTTTATTTAACTTATTTATTCATTTTACCAAAATAATCCAAATGGTAAATATTCAAAGCAGTGCAAAATGTTTGCACAACATTAATATACAGTCATTATAGAGATACATTTTGGATATGTGTGCTAAAGTGAATTAGTTTATCTATACATGTGTATGCTTTTGTTTTGAATTTATGTGTTATATTTGACTGTGATTTTCTTGGTATTTCTACAGAATTACTACAGACCACACCAATATCCGCGTCCCCCTCCATATCCATATCCGTCTCCTTACGCACCAGCACCAGCACCAGCACCAGCACCTGCACCAGCACCAGCACCAGCAACACCCCAGAACAATCTTCTCCTCAACATCTTGCAATTACTGCTAGCACAACTGGCAGCTGGCAAAGCCCCAGCACCTGCCCCCGCTCCTGTCCCCGCTCCTGCCCCAGCACCTGCCCCCGCTCCTGCCCCTGCTCCTGCCCCAGCACCTGCTCCAGTTACCCCTAAAAGGATATGAGTCACCAGTTAAAGTGGAGGATGTGTCTATGAATCCATATTATAATGTGTGACTTGATACTTCTGTTCCTGGTGTCTAACAAAATAAACCTTGCATCATTTAATGAAATGTTTGTGTTCCTGTGATGCTTTCTCTGAGTGTTTAGCAGCAAAATAAAAATGTTTGAGTAGAGTGAATACAGGTTCAGTGAGATACTTTCTGATATTTTATCATTGGTGTTTTATCAAATGCTCCAAAGATGAACATAATGCTTTAATATTTAAAGCAAATGAATAATTAATCTTAAGTGACGCACTTTACCAGTTATAAAGTTTTACAGTTTTACTTCTGATTGTCAAATTTTGAAAAGTAGGCTGTATAATTTCTTTAGTTTTTAACTACAAATCGGAAAGCGCTTATAAGTTTATGAAAATTATAAAACTCAGTCATATTAAAATAAATATTTGTGCAAGTTATAAAACAGCTTTGTTTATTTTGAAAACGAATAATAAAATACCCAAATAGCTAAAAGATACAATAACTAGACTGACCTCTTTTTAGCCAGGCAAAAAATGAATTCAATCAGAGTAATGGCATGCAGAAGTTACATTTAAAATGGAATTTATGTTTATTTTTTGTTCTGTTTAATGACTTGTTTAATGCTTAATTGTGCCATTAATGCATTTGCACAACAACTGCGTTATATTTTAAAATTTATGTAATTTTAAATGCCATAAACAACAATCATGTGATTGATTTGAATGATTTTAACACTGCAAAAGCAATAATGCCTTAATTTACATTTTTTGTTTATTTTCAATATTAATTGCAATTATTAAAATATATATATAACTGCTTACACATTGTTAAAAACAATGTCAAGTTTTTATATGTTATGTCAACTTATCACAAGTCAAATCTTAAAATAGTAGGTTGAATTGACTTGCGAAACCAAGTTTTTTTTTTACTTTTACAGTGCAGGTAACTTATATTTTTTTCTCAATTTTAACATTTTTGTGAATTTGTAGTAGCTTCTTAACACCATAAAACCAAATAGTTTCTTTGTGATATCAAAATATGGTTATTTTGACAATGCTGTAAGCTGTTAACACCATAAGATTTTCTGTAATAAGCAGAGTTGACTTTAATTCAATTAAATTTTATTGGTCATTTAACACATTTGTCTTTTACTGCAAAACCCTCTAAAGCCATTTTCACAAACAGATTACGGAAAACACACAGAAAATGTGTCTGGGATTTGTCCGGGGATCGTTTGATCTTGGTTCATTCACTCTGCCAATGATTTTCCACAATCTGTGCGTGCAAACATCAGCACGGATAATGAGGAGCTTCTTCACAGTGATGCCATAGAACAGGAGTGGGGAACCCTGGGTCCTGGAGGACCATTGTCCTGCAGAGTTTAGTTCCAACCCAAATCAAACACACCTGAATTTAATTTCCATGTAATCCTGAAGACTTCAATTAGATTTTTCAGTTGTGTATAATTAGGGTTGGAACTAAACTCTGCAGGACAGTGGCCCTCAGGAGCAGAGTTCCCCACCCCTGCCATAGAAGAACCTTTTTGGTTCCTCTTTGACCATTTGGTCAAAGGTTCTTTAAAGAACCATTTCTTCTTTACAATTTTATAATCTAAAGAACCTTTTCACCTTAAAGAACCTTTTGTGAAACAGAAAGTTTCTTCAGATGTTAAATGTGCTTTAAAGAATCACTTAGACAAAAAAGTTTCTGCTATTGCAAATCGTGAAGCACCATTATTTTTTAAGTGTACAACATTTTGCTTTAATCTGCCAGTGTTTGGTCTACTACAGTAGGTTCCCTACAGTCCCAAGACATATTAAACAGTTACAAAGATGCAACTAGAAACATTGCAAATGATAAAAGTCAGATTTCAAAAGGTAAAAATGAAGAAACTAAACCACACATTATGGGGGCGTTTTGATGCATATGGCTGCCACGTTCGGGTTGTATTTAGGTCCAAGTACTCACAAGCGACCCAAGTTTAAATGTGATCTATGATGGTTTCACATTCGTCTTCTGTGCACTTTGAGGACTTTGCTGAAAATCAACATGGCATTTAGCAGACTCTGCCAGCAAATGACCTGAGGCTGGGATTAAGCAGTTTTGAAGAAAAGTATTTGATGAATATAATAATACATGCCTAGAAAATTTGGTTTATTATCTCATTTTATCTCACCAAGGTGGCGTACAGTATAGACCATTTGCTTGTTTGCAAACAGAGATGACGTTTTTGTGGGCGGAGCCAAACAGTGGCAGAACGTTAAACTGTGATGGTCGCGGTGTTCTGTTGAAGTCTGTTTCCTCTATGTTTCTCTTTAGTGTATTGTTTCTTATAGTGTTTTCATTACGTTAAGTTTATTTTTAGATAAATTAAAAGTTTAAATGGCTTGGCTACTGATATATGTGCATGTATGTAATGTATATGTATTGTTCTTTATTGGCAAATCAATTATTTTTACAGTATGAATCACTAAAGTACAAATAAAACAATACTATCATGTATTTTATATAAAACCATTTATTAAATATTTCATAATTTTCCTGTTTTCTATTATTTCGTCTTCTGTGCACTTTGAGGACTTTGCTGAAAATCAACGTGGCATTTAGCAGATTTTTTTTTTGCATTTCCCATTCACTCTCAATTGGGGTCATATTGACCCCAAGGGACAGATTGATAAAAAATTTTTTTACATACCTTTAGAACAACCGAATCAAGCCCAGTTTTTTTTGTGTATGTAAAGATAGTTATTTTGGAAAGTCACAAAGTTTTACATCTCGGAGATGAAGGGAACCTTTTTTTAACCAATGAAATGTCGTTTGGGGTCATATAGACCCCAAGGACCAATTGAGGGTTAATAACACTTCACATAATATATGTGTGCGTGTGTGTGTGTGTGTGTTTGCTTTATTTATATATTTATGAAGTATGTAAACATAATAATTTTAAAACAAACAACAAGAAGACATAGGGTAAGATATAAGGTACAAAGAAATCATAGAAAACTGAAAAATTATGAAATATTTAATAAATGCTGATATTATTGCTTTTTCAGTACTGTATTATCCCTTCAAATCTTAAATCCTTCTACATAAATGATAAACGTAACGTGATGAAAACACTATAAGAAACACAGAGGGATCAGACTTGGACAGAACACTGGACATCTTCTCTAATTATTTTCTATTCTAGTTATTTAAAGATTTTCAAATAATTTCATCACTCCAATCTGTCCGTTTAAGGGCTTATTGCAACCATAAACACCTACGTTTATCTTCAAATGATGTCTTTGACAACAGTATACTATTAAAATTAAGGTAATATTTTTTTGGCATTCCTATTCTGACACTCAACAGCACAACAAGACATTTTCTAGTGAGTTATATTGTTTGTTTCACTCGTGTATAATTCATTTCCACTGTTTTTCTGCAACCACATTGCTGCGCGCAGCTTGCAGTGACGTAACTGTGACATCTACTCGCAAAAGGTCTATAGTGGCTCTTTATTTATTAACTATTATAAGATAACAAAGACGAAGCATATTTAATGAAAAAATGGCTGAACATATCTGTAGAGGTTAAAAAAAAATCAAATTAAGCAAATTCATTCCTTTAAAATACAACTATTAGACTTGATAAAAAGAAACTAAAATAATGGGAAAAGGGAACTTAGCAGTTATTTATCTTAGAATATAATAAATGAATAATGAGGAAATGGCTTGAAAAAGAAAACGTATAAGCTGAAACAGCAGAAGTCAGATGAATTAAAAATGTTGAATTTCATAATAAAGATATTTGTTATTGTCATAGACATAAAATCCCAGCTACATCCACTCATAAGGTGTGCCTTAATCTTTTGTTTTGTTTATGTATTGCAGAAACTCAATTTAAGCCAAGAATGTTTGCATTTAATATACCATAAGAGCAGAGACAACCGTGTGATTAATTTTCCTATTTCTCAATTGTTGCGTAAATTCCAACTTGCCAAATACAGAGTGATAATGAGGTTTGTTATACAATCTCAAAAAGATTTCTCAAACATCTCACTTTGTAACATCTTCTGATTGGTTAGTTGTATGTTGATAATGTGTTTATAAAGGACACAACTCACTGCTGTTTGAATATCATACCTGCTTCAGAGGACTCATGAGGTGATTTACTGCAAAACCATCAAAGGTAGAATTTACATTTAATTATTTTAGAGAAACTTTGATTCATTACATTTTTACTGGAGGAATGCCTCAATACATAATTTAATATTTGATTTATAATATTACAGGTTATCAAGAATCATGAAATCTTTCTTCATTGTTGCCTGTGTCATCGGACTCTGCTGTGTTGCGCTGGTGAGTAACCGTCTCTTCATTTCTGATATTCACTATTAGTTATGTTGGTGTTTGTTATTTAACATGACTAAATGTTAATGTTAATTATGTCATATTTCCCTAACACAAATGTAAATAATGAAAATGAAATAATTTTTTTAACAGGCAGAAGATGAGCCAAACAGAGAGAAGCGAAGCAATTCCTTAGAGGTCAGTTTGAATATGATACCGCTCAAGTTCTTTTTATTTTTTTATTTAACTTATTTATTATTTTACCGAAATAATCCAAATGGTAAATATTCAAAGCAGTGCAAAATGTTTGCACAACATTAATATACAGTCATTATAGAGATACATTTGGATATGTGTGCTAAAGTGAATTAGTTTATCTATACTTTTGTTTTGAATTTATGTGTTATACTTGACTGTGATTCTCTTGGTATTTCTACAGAATTTCTACAGACCACCCCAATATCCGCGTCCCCTTCCATTTCCATTTCCATATCCGTCTTCTTACGCACCAGCACCTGCACCAGCACCAGCACCTGCACCAGCAACACCCCAGAACAATCTTCTCCTCAACATCTTGCAATTACTGCTAGCACAACTGGCAGCCGGCACAGCACCTGCCCCGGCTCCTGCCCCTTGAGGGAGATGAGTCACCAGTTAAAGTGGAGGATGTGTCTATGAATCAATATTATAATGTGTGACTTGATACTCCTGTTCCTGGTGTCTAACAAAATAAACCTTGCATCATTAAATGAAATGTTTGTGTTCCTGTGATGCTTTCTCTGAGTGTTTAGCAGCAAAATAAAAATGTTTGAGTAGAGTGAATACAGGTTCAGTGAAATACTTTCTGATATTTTATCATTGGTGTTTTATCAAATGCTCCAAAGATGAACATAATGCTTTAATATTTAAAGCAATAGATAATTAATCTTAAGTGACGCACTTCACCAGTTATAAAGTTTTACAGTTTTCAAATTTTTAAAAGTAGGCTGTATATTTTCTTTAGTTTTTAACTACAAATCGGAAAGTGCTTATACTGTTAAAAGTTTATGAAAATGATAAAACTCAATCTTATTAAAATAAATATTTCTGCAAGTTATAAAACAGCTTCGTTTATTTTGAAAACTTATAATAAAATACCCAAATAGCTACAAGATACGATAACTAGACTGACCTCTTTTAAGCCAGGCAAATAATAGACATCTTTGTGCGCCAAAATGTCAGCTGCAGGGGTGTCATGTACCAATAATGCATTTGCACAACAACTGTGTTATATTATATTGTAAATATTATGTAATTTTAAATGCCATAAACAACAATCATGTGATTGATTTTAATGCTGCAAAAGCAATAATGCTGTAATCTACATTTTTTATTTTCAATATTAATATTAATTGCAGTTATTAAAAACTTATATTTTTTAAAAATATTGTATTGATATTCAGTGCCGGGTTAAGCCTTTGTGAGGCCCTGGGCTAACGCTGGTTTGCCCCCCCCCCCCCAATATACACTGAAAAAAATAAAGGCTGGATTTACTAAGTGCCCCATTGCGTACATTTTTTTTAGTAAAACTTACTAAAAAAAGGGATGCAAAAACGATGCACTGTCTATATTTTTTAGTAAATCCAGTGTTTTTTACAGCGTATGTACAACATAAAATGGCTAAAATTATTTAAATAAATTAAACAATACTATCAAATAATTTTACAATCAGAAATAGCCCAGAAAATAACATTTATTTAATAAAACTTACAACAAAAAGTGCTTCTTTCTGCTCTTCTTTAAAGGGAATTCTTCAATTAAATCATGCAAAGGTAGGCTGAAATTATTTAAATAAATTAAACAATATTATCAAGTAATAATTTTACAATCAGAAACAGCCCAGAAAATAACATTTATTAAATGCAACTCACAACTAAAAGTGCTTCTGTCTGTTCTTCTTTAAATATAATTCCTCATTTAAATTATTAAAATCAAGTTGACGCAAAAGTAGGCTGAAATTATTTAAATAAATTAAACAATATTATCAAGTAATAATTTTACAATCAGAAACAGTCCAGAAAATAACATTTATTAAATGCAACTCACAACTAAAAGTGCTTCTGTCTGTTCTTCTTTAAATATAATTCCTCAATTAAATTATTAAAATCAAGTTGACGCAAAAGTAGAAGAGCCCAGAATTCTCAGCCCGAGTCCGAACTTTTTAATTCTCCCCATTAGGAATCTGTTTCCGCAGATATAGTTACTGCATCGCGTATGTTTGTGAGTAGAAGTCTGTGCTGTCTGCAGTGAGGTTTTTATGAGAGCAGCACAAACTTTTTAATAGTCTATTTAATATGTAAAACTTGAATTTGAAATAAAACTTACTGCGGAGAAGTTAATGAGATCTCTATCGTCTCTCTTGCTACGTGACGCGACAATTATTTATTATTTCAAATCCGTTTACAAGATAAATATATATATACATTGTGTTGTTAAACTGATGAAATTATCTTGCTATATACGCTACATTCATTATGAGAAGCCTTTTCTTTTTACTGTTACACTGTAGACAGTAATATATGTGAATTATGAGACTGGGTAGCAGCTATATAAAACTCTATGGTCGTGAAAGCACATTATCCATTATCTGTTGGTTCATGTTGGTCTAGTTTAATTCAGGGTAATCCTTTAATAAAATGTATAATATAGTTATAAAATATTTTATTTTTGTAATATTCACAGCACACATTCTCTCGGATCGTTTTAAAACGTTTTAAATCATTCTGCAAAATTCCGCATAGATTTTGCAAAAGAAATCCGCAGAAATAGCAAAAAATAACTGCTTACACAGCTTGTACAGCTGTACTCTTGCAGCAATTAAAGCAGTTCAGTTTTGTTTTAAATGGCAAAATAGTTATATTTCTTTTTTATTTACATTTTAGAGCAGTTTTTGTTTGTTAAAGTTTTTATGATAAACAAGTGGTTAGCGGCCGACAGCAAGTTGACGACATGTATGATGAATTGAGCCTCTCAAATCAACACTTCACTTGCCTATAATAACAACTATTTAAAATAAATATTTTCAGCATATCACAATGTTAGTTTAAACGTTTATTATCAACACATACTATTTTTAAAAAGCGAAGGCAGGTTGCTCTGCTGCTTGCAGTTGCAACGGGTGCAGAAATAAAAAAATAAAAAAGGGCTATACAAAACGAAACGAAATAAACATGAATCAGAATAAACATGCATGTTGCCTTATCTTACAACTTCGCTTTTGCATATACATTTTTTTAATCTAAGGATTTACCACAGAAGATGTCTATTCATGTATCCATCCAACAGTTAAACTAAGAAAAAAGTCGATCCATACACAAACAAGAAATAAAGACACAGCCTTCTTACACGAAATTAATACAGGGAGAAGTCTTTAATAGATTATGTCTTGGATGCTGTCTGCATATATTATGTAGGCCTACAGTATCAAGGTTTTAATCTAGTACTCCATTTATAATTTTTCCTGGTGCGCTGAAGGTCCTGCTGTTAAATAAGCACAGCTGCATTGTAAATTTAGCAAGGGCGTAGGTTTGATTCTGGCATTGGTGGGGACATAAATAAAATGGTCGCATTGCAAAAACTGTTTATCACCGTTTACTTGACATAAACAACAGACAACTCAGTATGCACTTTACTCAGTGACATCTGACTCGCCACCCCCGGTGCCATCCCAAATTTAATGTACTATAATAAACAATTCGTTATGTCCTAGAGCCTAATAAACAGTAGCTGTTTAAGTCTTTGTCAAAAAAAGAAAATCACATAGTAACATATATGAATCCATATTAACTTTATAATATTGAAGAATATGCAATTAATATTTAATTCTTAATTTAATTTTGCCAAAAAATCCCAGTGTTGAAGTAGGTATATAATGCTGTTTCCTGAACACAGTTTATTAACGTTTCTGTAGTTTACATTAAATCTTCTTTTCATTAACAGACAGTTAATCAGTGTGAAAAAAATAGTTTGTTTAAAATGCAACATTATGTCTACATCTGTGCAAGTAATGACCACAGTGCAGTAATGAAAGTATTCAGCAATCATGACATGAATTCATGTTTTTACCATGTTGGGGTTATTTTCTTTCATGGATTAGGGACCCTCTAAATAACCTTGCCACCCCATTTATAAAAGGTTGACACAAGTTTGCAACTCCTCAGGGTTAACATGGGATTGTCCTGTATTGGTGAAAACACTGTCCTTGAATCATTATGTGGCACAACTTTTTTTGTGCATGAAACAGTTACAGTGGGTATAATAATACTTTCTTCCTCACTTACCTGTCGCCCGAATAATCACGCACGTCTTGTTGAGTGAACTTTGGCGCGTTGTACAAAGTGAAACCATCCTATCACACGTAGCGAGTAAAGACAAGCCCATCAAAAAGTGATGTGCGTTAGAGAGGCGGGACTCAAGAATGCTAATCCAATCATATTAGCAATGTGCGTTAGAGAGGCGGGACTAAAGAAATGCAAAGCCAATCATATTAGCGATGTGACTTACGGAGGCGGGCATTGCAGAGAACGAAAGCTGTTAACCGTTTGTGTACCACATAGAGCGTTATTTTTACAGAACGGGATTGCAAAAGATTTCTAATCTAATTTAAATGATTTCTGACAAAAATATAATAAGTAAAAAATAGAAAACACAAGAACAAGACGGACATTAGTGGTTATATATGAATACAGATTAAATGTTTGGTCGAAATTATTGCTAGGGACAATTCAGTCTTCTCTGAATATTGGTAGGGACATGTCCCTAGCGTCCCACCCTAAATCTACGCCCATGAAATTTAGTCATAATAATTAACAGTAAACGAACTTGGCTTGCTGTTTTTGAAGGCAGCTCGAGCCTCGACCTTAGGTCGGGTTCGAGCCCCAAGTTTAAGTGAAGGAGGAGATGATGAGGAGAGATGCCAGAAGAATTGCGGCCGGGCGCGGAGGCTCTTAAGGACAAAATATCCCATAAGCTATTACGTATAGCTATTATACATTTTTTTTTTCAGAACATTCTTGCGACCCAGTGGTTGGGGGCATCTGCTCTGGGTAGCACTTACGCAGAATTACGTCAATCAAAATGTTTTTAAAAACTCAAAATAAAAATGGTCTCGGAGGCCCCCTAGTGTTCGGGGCCCTGGGCTGCAGCCCATGTTGCCCATTAGGATAACGCGGCCTTGTTGATATTGTTAATTGAATGAATTATTTTCTACAATGTTTTTAATTAGCACAGCTTTAGAATTAGATACATTTCCACTTAAAGGCAGGAATTATCTAAACAAACTTTTTTACATATTTGTTTAAACTGTCTTTATAAACCAATACATAATTAAAATGTAAGTACTCTGAAAAAGAGAGTATAAAACTCGAGTGTCTGTAGACCTCTCACGACTGTTTTAAACACAGCTCATTATTTCCATTCAGGACGACACAAATGATTGGCTTGCGCGACTATCACTCTCTCTCGCGACCATGGCACCACCCCTGTTGCTACCGGAACGCCCACACATGAACGTGCACGAGGCACTCTAGGAAGAGCAAAAGAACGACAGAGAAAGAACATTCAGAACTCACAGTACCTGCATATGCAGTCATTGAAGGCAAACAACGCAAAAAAAGTAATGAACGAAGAAATCAAGCGAGAGTAAATATCGCGTGGCTTTTCCTCGAGTCGACGATGCGGTAGCGATATTGTCTCCGGAGTGTAGTCCTCATCAGAGTCAACAATGCTTTCATCACGGAAACTCTTCTAAGCAAAACACCTTATATGTTATGAATCTTCCACAAAATTCACCTTCATCACAGTGGCACTGATGGTAATAAAAAATCTTTTATCAATGCAATCTGTTTTTAGCTTTGTCTTATTAATTTAACTAGCTCTTTGTTACCGAATTAAACAAAATATATTTTAAACTTTACCAGTATCGATATGCTAGCTTAATAGTGAGTACTAAAAGCCATCCTATTTGTTTATATTCATAGTGATAAAGTAAGGTGTATTATTACATGTGATTGTGACATGATGTTACTACATGCACCGCGCTCCTTCCTCTCCGCTCGTCTGAGATAAATGTTGCTCCCAGCAGAGCCGGTCTGCGTCGCGCGTTCATGTGTTTTGGGGCGTGGTTTTAGAAGAAACCCAGAAGGGAGGGGGTGGAGTGAATGGAAAAATTAGCTGTGTTTAAAACACAGTCGTGAGAGGTCTATAGACACTCGTTTTTTATACTCTCTATTTCAGAGTACTTACATTTTACTTATGTATTGGTATATAAAGACAGTTTAAACAAATTTGTAAAATTTTTTTTAGAAAATTCCTGCCTATCCTGCCTATAAAATGTGTGTTTTTTTTTTTTTAAATCAGATCAAAATCAAGTGAATTTTCATTCCTGAATCGTTACAACATCCAAGCTACTTTTTTATTTTTAACCAGTTTTATTATGTAATTATTTATTCAGTTTCAATTTATCATTTTGGTAATTATAAGCAATACAAGCATAATGTAGGCCTAGGTAATTCACATTTTGGGGCTGTTTGCTGGACTTATCCTACTCCCAGAATAAAATGCATGTTTGAGCTGCCTTTATTCAAAAACACCTGGCCCTGACATATCTTAACACAAGGGTCTCCAACGTGGGCCCGCAGGCAGCAGGTAGCCTGCACAGAGTCTGTGAGGTGCCCGCCAAAGCACACTATATTAATAGTTTCAATTGTAATATTTATTACATGTTTTTATATGAGCTTGGCTTGATGACATAACCCAGTCAGAGGTAGAGCACGAGTCTTCACAGAATGCGAGTGGGAATGTTTTGTATGAATGAAGGCTTGCACAACTCGAAAATACGGAACAAACGACGTCCTGTGTCGATTCAAATGACGCGCTTATTCTCAAATTCAGGATGACTTCAGAAATGTTTGGAAAATTGTAGCTTGTGTGGAAGCTACCTCACCACTTGGTCAAAAAAAGAGCTTAGCTACTGAAAAGCTATTTGATTTAGAAAGCAGCTAAGCTACCGCCAAGCTACTGAAAAATGTAGTTAAACTACTAGCTTCGCTACTTGTAGTGAAGCTACTGCCCAGCACTGCTCGTGTATAATTAATTTCCACTGTTTTTCTGCCACCACATTGCCGCGCGCAGTTTGCAGTGACGTAACTGTGACATCTACTCGCAAAAGGTCTATAGTGGCTTTTGCATCTGAGCTCTGTATTTATTAACCATATTAAAAGATAACAAAGACGAAGCATATTTAATGAAAAAATGGCTGAACATATCTGTAGAGGTTAAAAAAAATCAAATTAAGCAAATTCATTCCTTTAAAATACAACTATTAGACTTGATAAAAAGAAACTAAAATAATGGGAAAAGGGAACTTAGCAGTTATTTATCTTAAAATATAATTAATAAATAATGAGGAAATGGCTTGAAAAAGAAAACGAATAAGCTGAAACAGCAGAAGTCAGATGAATACAAAATGTTGAATTTCATAATAAAGATATTTATTATTGTCATAGACAGAAAATCCCAGTCACATCCACTCCTAAGGTGTGCCTTAATCTTTTGTTTTGTTTATGTATTGCAGAAACTCAATTTAAGCCAAGAATGTTTGCATTTAATATACCATAAGAGCAGAGACAACCGTGTGAATAAGTTTCCTATTTCTCAATTGTTGCGTAAAGTCCAACTTGCCAAATACAGAGTGATATTGAGGTTTGTTATACAATCTCAAAAAGATTTCTCAAACATCTCACTTTGTAACATCTTCTGATTGGTTAGTTGTATGTTGATAATGTGTTTATAAAGGACACAACTCACTGCTGTTTGAATATCATACCTGCTTCAGAGGACTCACTGAGGTGATTTACTGCAAAACCATCAAAGGTAGAATTTACATTTAATTATTTTAGAGAAACTTTGATTCATTACATTTTTACTGGTGGAATGCCTCAATACATAATTTAATATTTGATTTATTATATTACAGGTTATCAAGAATCATGAAATCTTTCTTCATTGTTGCCTGTGTCATCGGACTCTGCTGTGTTGCGCTGGTGAGTAACTATTAGTTATGTTGGTGTATGTCATTTAACATGGCAATAATAAATAAATCCTGACTAAATGTTAATGTTACTTATGTCATATTTCCCTAACACAAATGTAAATAATGAAAATGAAATAATTTTTTTAACAGGCAGAAGATGAGCCAAACAGAGAGAAGCGAAGCAATTCCTTAGAGGTCAGTTTGAATATGAAACCGCTCAAGTTCTTTTGATTTTTTATTTAACTTATTTATTCATTTTATCGAAATAATCCAAATGGTAAATATTCAAAGCAGTGCAAAATGTTTGCACAACAATATATCTATACATGTGAATGCTTTTGTTTTGAAATTTATGTGCTATATTTGACTGTGATTTTCTTGGTATTTCTACAGAATTTCTACAGACCACACCAATATCCGCGTCCCCCTCCATATCCATATCCATATCCATCTCCTTACGCACCAGCACCTGCACCTGCACCAGCACCTGCACCAGCACCTGCACCTGCACCTGCACCAGGACCTGCACCAGCACCTGCACCAGCACCAGCACCTGCACCAGCACCACCCCAAAACAATCTTCTCCTCAACCTCTTGCAATTACTGCTAGCACAACTGGCAGCCGGCACAGCACCTGCACCTGCCCCCGCTCGTGCCCCTTGAGGGAGATGAGTCACCAGTTAAAGTGGAGGATGTGTCTATGAATCCATATTATAATGTGTGACTTGATACTCCTGTTCTTGGTGTCTAACAAAATAAACCTTGCATCATTTAATGAAATGTTTGTGTTCCTGTGATGCTTTCTCTGAGTGTTTAGCAGCAAAATAAAAATGTTTGAGTAGAGTGAATACAGGTTCAGTGAGATACTTTCTGATATTTTATCATTAGTGTTTTATCAAATGCTCCAAAGATGAACATAATGCTTTAATATTTAAAGCAAATGAATAATTAATCTTAAGTGACGCACTTCACCAGTTATAAAGTTTTACAGTTTTACTTCTACGTTTTCAAATTTTGAAAAGTAGGCTGAATAATTTCTTTAGTTTTTAACTACAAATCGGAAAGCGCTTATACTGTTTAAAGTTTATGAAAATGATAAAACTCAATCAAATTAAAATTAAGTTATAAAACAGCTTTGTTTATTTTGAAAACGTATATTAAAATACCCAAATAAATAAAAGATACAGTAACTAGACTGACCTCTTTTTAGCCAGGCAAAAAATAGACATCTTTGTGTGCTTTTATGTCTAATACGTATATCAATTAATTCAATCAGAGTAATGGCATGCAGAAGTTAAATTTAAAATGGAATTTATGTTTATTTTTTGTTCTGTTTAATGCTGCTTAATTGTGCCATTAATGCTTTTGCTAAACAACTGCGTTTTATTATTGAATTAATGTCATTTTAAATGCCATAAACAACAATCATGTGATTGATTTTAGCGCTGCAAAAGCAACAATGCTGTAATCTACATTCTTGTTTATTTTCAATATTAATTGCAATTATTAAAAACTTTAAAAATATATATATATATTTTATATTTTATTGATATTGATAATTGAATGAATCATTTTCTACAATGTTTTTTTATTAGCACAGCTTAAGAATTAGATACATTTCTACTTAAAATGTATTTATAAAAATGTTTTTTCAAAAATTACATTGTATGTACGTTGCTTCAATGCATTTAGAGGTGTGGTCCTGGTCAAGACAATCTCCTGAACTCCAAACTGAATGTCAGAATGGGAAAGAAAGGTGATTTAAGCAATTTTGAGCGTGGCATGGTTGTTGGTTCATTGGGATGTTTTCTTGGCACACTTTAGGCCCCTTAGTGCCAATTGGGCATCGTTTAAATGCAACGACCTACCCGAGCATTGTTTCTCACCATGTCCATCCCTTTATGACCACCATGGACCCATCCTCTGATGGCTACTTCCAGCAGGATAATGCACCATGTCACAAAGCTCGAATCATTTCAAATTGGTTTCTTGAACATGACAATGAGTTCACTGTACTAAAATGGCCCCCGAAGTCACCAGATCTCAACCCAATAGAATATCTTTGGAATGTGGTGGAACGGGAGCTTCGTGTCCTGGATGTGTATCCCACAAATCTTCATCAACTGCAAGATGCTATCCTATCAATATGGGCCAACATTTCTAAAGAATGCTTCCAGCACCTTGTTGAATCAATGCCACGTAGAATTAAGGCAGTTCTGAAGGCGAAAGGGGGTCAAACACAGTATTAGTATGGTGTTCCTAATAATCCTTTAGGTGAGTGTATGTGCGTGTATTTAATGTATATGTATTGTTCTATTTTGGTAAATCAAATATTTTTTTCAGTATAAATCACTAAAGTACATATAAACGCAATACTATCATGTATTCTATATAATGCCATTTATTAAATATTTCATCATTTTCCTGTTTTCTATGATTTTTTCCTTATGTTTATAGCCTACGTGTTTGTTATAAAACTATTATATTTTCATACAAATTAATATGCATAGGCCTGTTTATATATTAATAACACTTTACATAATGTGTGTGTGTGCTTTATTTATATATTTATTAAGTATTTAAACATAATAATTTTAAAACAAACAGGAAGAAGACATAGGCCAAGATATAAGGTTAAAAGAAATAATATAAAACTGAAAAAATATGAGATATTTAAAAAATGCTGATATTATTGCTTTTTCAGTATAATCCTGTCACAGGTCGGAGCGGACCACCAATACGAAATGTTGAATTTCTTAATAAAGATATTTATTATTGTCATAGACAGAAAATCCCAGTCACATCCACTCATAAGGTGTGCCTTAATCTTTTGTTTTGTTTATGTATTGCAGAAACTTTAAGCCAAGAATGTTTGCATTTAATATACCATAAGAGCAGAGACAACCGTGTGAATCATTTTCCTGTTTCTCAAATGTTGAGTAAAGTCCAACTTGAGGTTTGTGATACAATCTGAAAAAAATTTCTCAAACATCTCACTTTGTAACATCTTCTGATTGGTTAGTTGTATGTTGATAATGTGTTTATAAAGGACACAACTCACTGCTGTTTGAATATCATACCTGCTTCAGAGGACTCACTGAGGTGATTTACTGCAAAACCATCCAAGGTAGAATTTACATTTAATTATTATAGGGAAACTTTGATTAATTCAATTTATATTGGAGGAATGCTTTAACACATTATTTAATATTTGATCTCACAGGTTATCAAGAATCATGAAATCTTTCTTCATTGTTGCCTGTGTCATCGGACTCTGCTGTGTTGCGCTGGTGAGTAACCGTCTCTATATTTCTGATATTCAACTATTAGTTATGTTGGTGTTTGTCATTTGACATGACAATAATAAATAAATCCTGACTAATTGTTAATGTTAATAATGTAATATTTCCCTAACATGAATGTAAATAATGAAATGAAACAATATTTTTTAACAGGCAGATGATGAGCAACACAGAGAGAAGCGAAGCAGTTCCTTCGAAGTCAGTTTGAAGTTTTTTTTTTTTTGATTTTTTTAAATTAATTAATCCAAATGATACATATTTAAAGTAGTGCAAAATATTTGCACAACATTCATACACATTCATTTCATAGTCATTAAAGAGGTATTTTTGAAAATGAACATGTGCATACTTTTGTGTTGAATTTATGTATTATACTTATGTATTACTACAGAACTATGGAGGATACTACAGACCATTCCAATATCAGCGCCCCTATCCTTATCCATATCCATACCAATATCTGTTTCCTTACGCACCAGCACCAGCACCAGCACCAGTGTTCCCGCCACCCCAGAACAACAATCCCCTCCTCAGCATGTTGCCATTACTGCTAGCACAACTGGCAGCCGCAACAGCCCCAGCACCTGCCCCCGCTCCTGCCCCAGCACCTGCCCCCGCTCCTGCCCCAGCACCTGCTCCTGCCCCAGCTCCAGACCCTTGAGGGAGATGAGTCACCAGCTAAAGTGTTTAGTTTTATTGGATTATAATGTGTAACTTGATACTCCTGTTCCTGGCGTCTAACAAAATAAACCTTACATCATTTAATGTGTTGTCTGAGTGGGAAGCAAGCTAAATAAAACATTTTTACAGAAAGATTTGTGAATACAGGTACAGTGGGATACTTTGTGATATTTTATTGTTGTCGTTTTTTTACTAAATATTCCAAAGATAAAAATAATCCTGAGTTTTATTACTGAAAGCAATTGGCAACACATAATAATATATATTTCATTTTAAGTGACCCACTTTATCAGTTTACCTTATGTTTTAACATTTTTGAATGATAAACCTCAATCCCATGGGCCATTAACATAAATATTTGTACAAGTTATATAAGAGTGTTGCTTATTTTGAAAACATTATATATTAAATTACACAACTAGCTGAAAAAAACTGTAAGACTGACCTCAGCCAGGCAAAAAACAAACTTTGTGGGCCAAAATGTCAGAAATTAGTTATAGTCCGCTGTAAGTAATCATATAATTTAATGTTCTACAAAGTGAAATGCAGTGCATACATTTTTCATAATCAAAATCAAAGTGAGGTTCATTGTCATTTTCTTGGTGTAACATTACATTGCTGGATGGTGCACTTGACCAATCAGATTCAAATATCTTAGATCGTCTAGACAAGAAAACCAGACAATCCAGGTGGTGTGTGAAAAATGTAAGGATTACATATTATATAAAAAACAAATGTGTACGGTAAACCAGATACGCAGTGATGAAAAAACATAATATTTATTGATATTGATAACTGATGAATGAATGATTGCCACAATGCTTTTTCATTTACACTGCTTTAAAATTCAAAAGATTTCTACTTAAATGAATCATATATAGTAATATTCTCTTATTTTTATTTATTTTTATCATATCATCATGCCTAGGATAATCAATCTTCAGATGATGACTTTACCATAATAAGAACCATTGAAAATATTCATCTTTAAAAAAAAAACATCTGTCCTAACATACAGTATAAAAGAGGTAAACTAAAATATCTATATTTTTTAAGGTTTCATAGCTTTGCCATACATTTTAATATATTTATAAAAATGTTTTTAAAAATGAGGTCAAAATCAAATCAGGTCATAATCAAGAGAATTTTCATTCTTAAAAAATATGCTGTATACCAGTCTCACAAGGTTTCGTTATATTTTTACGTAATTTCTTGATTCTTTTTTTGTGATATTATCACAAAATTTCCGTGTTTTTTCGTGATCCTTTAACGAATTTTTGTTTTTGTGTGATTATCACGTATTTGTTACTCAACTGCTTTTTCCTATTTTTAAACCATTGTCGCTTCGGTTTAGGGTTAGATTTGGTGCTTGCATTAGAATGTCACTTTGTATATTGGTTTATACTATTGTTTTCTGATTTATTTTGTTATATGTCGGCTGGTGTTAGGGTTAGAGTTGGGTTTGGGTAGGGATGTCATTTTATGTAAATCTAACCCTAAACCGAAGCGACAATGGTAAGAAAACAGGACAAACAGTTGAGTAACCAATACGTGATAATCACAAGAAAACAGGAATTCCTTATACGTTCACAGAAAAATGCGGAAATTAGTGATAATATCACGAAAAAAGAATCAAAAAATTACATGACTGTATAATGAAATTTCGTGAACACAACTAACTCATAATTAAAATTTTCTGAATCTTCTGAAATTGAGGTAGCTTCTTAACACCGGATCATTTGATAGTTTCTTTATGAAATTAAAATAGGGTTATTTTGTCAGGACTGGCAGCTGTCAACACCATCAGATTTTCTGTAATAAAGAGCTGACATTCAGACTGAATAAGACATACGCCTGACATGTTTTGTTGTAAATTAGCATTTTTATCAGGCTCAAGTTTAGGTTCAGTAATTTCACGTTAATGGTCATGCAAAGTTATTAGTCAGTAATTAAAATAATATATTTTAGTGCTTGCAAAACCTCCACCTATAAAAATATCCACATCTCTGCACAAGACATAACAAACAATTACAAAATTACTCAAGATACAACTAGAAACATCGCAAATGATGAAAGTCAGATTTCAAAAAGTTAAAATAAAGAAACTAAACCACACATTTGGGGGAGGGGTATATTTCTGACTGGCCTGAGGCTGGGATTAAGGGAATTTAAGACAAAATCATTTTTATTAACATATAATGCATGACTAGATATAATTTTTGATGGAGGTGGCGTTTAGTGGCTTTTGCATTTGAGGTCTTCATTTATTAATCTTATTAAAAGATACTAAAGAAGAAGCACATTCAACAAAAAAATTGTCACGGTTCGATCCCTGTCATGTTTTGTATTTGTCTCTGATCCTTGTCACCTGGACTTTCATTGACTGACAATAACTCATTACACCTTGTTTTCTGTCATTCACTCACCGGTTCATCGTCGCCTGTTACCTGTTGTGCTCTGTTTTGTTCCAGTTTTACCTGCCTGTTGGTTTGCTCGTGTTTTGTTTGATGTTATTTATTTGAATAAATGTAATTTTGTCCGTAACCTGCATCTGCATTCTCCTTCGTGTTCCTCGCCTTTCGTCCCTAATCCTGACAGATGAACCGGTCATACATGTATGCAGCGGGTTACGCAACGGTGGGGACAAGGTCAGTTCCCGTGACGGTTGAACCTTCTACGTCAGTTCCTGTAGCGGTCGAGCCTTCTGGGTGGATTCCTGTGTTGGTTGAGTCTTCCGAGTCGGCTCCTGTAATGGTCGAATCTTCTACGTCGGTTCCTGTTATGGTCAAACCTTCCAAGTCAGTTCTTCTAATGGTTGAACCTCCTGGGTCGATTCCTGTGATGGTTGAATCTTCGGTTCCCGCAATTGTCGAATCTTCTAGGCCGGTCCCCCTTGGTAGTTGAACTCTCTGCCTGGCCCAAGATGGCCGAAGAAGAGCGCTGTTTGGTCCAGTGATGGTCGGTTGTGGATGGACCCGCCCTGAACTTCCGCTCTGCCGGTTCCGCCTGGGCTTCTGAGTCCTCCGTCCCTCCCCCAGATGCACCCACCTGGACTTGTGTTTTTGTGTCGTGGTGGAGTGTCTGGGAGCCACTCCTTATGGGGGGGCTTATGTCACGGTTCGATCCGTGTCATGTTTTGTGTTTGTCTCTGATCCTTGTCACCTGGACTTTCATTGACTGATTACATTAACTCATTACACCTTCCTTGTTTGATTGTCTGTGTATTTATACCCTTGTTTTCTGTCATTCACTCACCGGTTCATCGACGCCTGTTACCTGTTGTGCTTTGTTTTGTTCCAGTTTTACCTGCCTGTTGGTTTGCTCGTGTTTTGTTTGATGTTATTTATTTGAATAAATGTAATTTTGTCCGTAACCTGCATCTGCATTCTCCTTCGTGTTCCTCGCCTTTCGTCCCGAATCCTGACAAAAATGGCAAAACATTTCTGAAGAAGCTAATCCAAAAAATCATGCTAATTCGTTGATTTAAAGTACCTTTATTAGACTTGATATAAAGACACTCAAATACTGCACTGTAAAAATATCTTTGCATGCATTAAATTTTGTTTAATTAACTCAGATTTACAAGTCATTTCAGCTTACTGTTATTTATCTTGACAAGAGATGAGTTGCTACAACTTATAAAATGAAGTTGACTTATTTCAACCATATTTTATAAGTTATAACAACTCATCTATAGTCAAGATAAATAATAGTAAGTCAAAATGACTTGTAAATCCGAGTTGATTAAACAAAAAAATTAAGGCAGCAAAGAATTTTTTACAATACAGGAAAAATGAAGTAATGCAGGTATTTTTCTTAGAATGTTACAAATCCATAACGAGAAGAGAAATGGCTTGAAAAAGAAACCGTTTTAGCTGAAACAGCAGAAGTCAGAAGATAAAATGCCTTCATAAAAAAGAAATCTTAATAATAAAGATAATTATTTATTATCATAGACAGAAAATCCCAGTCACATCTACTCATAAGGTGTGCCTTAATCTTTTGTTTTGTTTAGGTATTGCAGAAACTCAATTTAAGCAAAAAAAATTGTATTTGATATACTATACGAGTAGAGACAACTATGTGAATCATTTTCCTAATTGTTGAGTAAAGTCCAACTTGCCAAATACAGAGTGAAAATAAGGGTTTGTTATACAATCTCAAAAAGATTTCTCAAACATCTCACTGTATAACATCTTCTGATTGGTTAGTTGTATGTTGATAATGTGTTTATAAAGGACACATCTCACTGCTGTTTGAATATCATACCTGCTTCAGAGGACTCACTGAGGTGATTTACTGCAAAGCCATCCAAGGTAGAATTTACATTTAAGTATTTTTGAAGAAACTGTGATGTATTAAATGTATACTGGAGGAATGCTTTAACACATTATTTAATATTTGATCTCACAGGTTATCAAGAATCATGAAATCTTTCTTCATTGTTGCCTGTGTCATCGGACTCTGCTGTGTTGCGCTGGTGAGTAACCGTCTCTTCATTTCTGATATTCACTATGTTGGTGTTTGTCATTTGACATGACAATAATAAATAAATCCTGACTAAATGTTAATTATGTCATATGTAACCATTTCCCTAACACGAATGTAAATAATGAAATTAAATAATATTTTTTAACAGGCAGATGATGAGCAACACGGAGAGAAGCTGAGCAATTCCTTAGATGTCAGTTTGCAGGTTTGTCCTCCATGTCCAGCTCCATGTCCAGCTCCATGTCCAGCTCCATGTCCAGCTCCATGTCCAGCTCCTGCTCCTGCTCCTGCTCCATGTCCAGCTCCTGCTCCTGCTCCTGCTCCAGCTCCAGCTCCAGCTCCATATACATATCCAAATTATCGAGCCCTTTTAGGGAGATGAGTCACCAATTATAATATTTAGTTGCACCCATTTTTTTGGATTGTAATGTGTGACTTGAAACTTGTACCTGGTGTCTAACAAAATAAACTTACATCATTTAATGAAATATTTGTGTGTGATGCTCTCTCTGAATGTGTAGCAGCAAAATAAATATATTTTTTAAAAAGTGTGAATACAGATACAGTGAGTTGTCGTTTTCGTTATATCAAATGCTCCAAAGATGAACATAATGTTTTAATACTGAAAGCAAACGCTCCACAAAATAATAGATAAAAAAACCTTTAGTGGCACAATTCATTAATTTTTACATTACAATTACAACTTTGAATATTATTTTGTACTTTTATAACTACAAATTGTAAAGCTCATATAACATTGGAATGTTATGAATTTTACAAAATTAAAAACTACAATCATATTAGCATAATTTATTTGTTTAAGCACAACAGTTTTCTTGTTTATTTTTAATACATTATATAGTAAACTACCCAAATAGCTGACAGTATAAACTAGGCAAAAACTAGACAACTTTGTGTGCAAAATGGCTGAAATTAGGCATAGTCAGTTTAGTTATTTAGTGGCTCATGTATTACAAGGTGAAATGCAGTACATACATTTTTCATAGTCAAAGTCTAAGTGAGGTTTACAGTCATTTTATTGATGAAACCTGCAGTAAAATAAAAATGTCATGTATATTAGATAAAAACAAAGCAATATGTTAGAGTTGCTTCAACAAATACAGCCTTTCAATTAATCGTCTTAACCATTGTGTACACCTCATGTTGTATGTTTAGGCCTACTAAAAATTAAGAATACAGAATAAGAATCAAGCAAATAAGAAATGTTACCAAATCACTCACAATCACTGCTTTTTGTTTAAACTATATACATATACATAGTAGGCCACCATGCAACCATTACATTTGTTTTTGCAATAGTATAGTGGCCATTTCTAAATATTTCTTAGTCTCTTTATTGGAAAACAACCAGGTAATACAGGTAATTTGTATACCATATTAAATAACATAATAAACTTGGTTTAAGTTTCAAATATAGTCTGGTCCCCTTACACTTGAGCAAAAGCAGGAGCTCTCTACACCTATTGTTATGGAAAAAACACAGAGAGATCCCAGTGCAGATGAACAGAATTTATTAAATAAAAACACTCAAAGTCAATCTCAATGGCAGGTCCGGGCACAAAGGCCACACTGAGGCAGACGTTGAGAGAGCGGTGAGACACACACTGGAAACTGGGCAAGATCCACACACGTCCGGGCACCAGCCACACTTCAACAGACTGTGGGAGAGAGATAAGAGAACACACTGGAGAATGAGTGAAATCCACAACACGCCTGGGCACAACGCCACACTCGGCAGGCGATCGAGGGGAGTGATCCTGTGGCGGCAGAGAGAGAGAGAGAGAGAGCGTTAGAGGTGCTGAGAGCTGGACAGAGAGAAGCTGGACAGCTCCCGAGGCGAAGGACCGCCCTGCTGGACAGCGGTAAAGCCGCGGTGAGAATCCTCTGCACGGAGATGGAGATATAAGGCAGTCTTTAATGAGTAGATGGAAACAGAGGATAACTGTAGGTAACAGTGGCGGTAATCCAAATCTTCCGGGTAGCAGAGAGCACAGATAAACGGGGAAATAACTTTAAACAGACTAAGATAATTCACTAGACAAGACAGGACTAGAATCTAGACGAGCTAGAAACGGGCGAGCACATACAAAGACGAACTTGCAATGAGACACAAAACACGCAGGGATTAAATAGCAAACCGATTGGCCACCAAAATAATGAGCAGTTGTGAAGTGACGCACGTGAAGGAAATCACACTGATGACACCCATGTGAGAGACGCGCATGTGTGAAACTGTCAAAACAAAACACAAAGACAGGGAAACAAAACATAGCGGCCGGTAAGACCGAGATAATGACACATAATGCATGACTAGAGGATTAGATATCATTGTTGGTGGCGTTTAGTGGCTTTTGCATTTGAGGTCTTCATTTATTAATCTTATTAAAAGATACTAAAGAAGAAGCACATTCATTGAAAAAATGGCTAAACATATCTGAAGAAGCTAATCCAAAAAAATCCTGCTAATTCATTAATTTAAAGTACCTTTATTAGACTTGTGTCACAGGTGGGAGCGGACCGCCCCTGTCGCGGGTCACGCTCCTCCTTCACTTCCACCCCGAGGAGGTCCCAAAACACCCCAATGACCAGGCAGACAAAGGGATAAAATGTAACAAATTTTATTAAATATTAAAAAGACAAGTAGGGGGGAATTAAATACTTAAGAGATGGTCTCAGTCCTTGGCCCTTCATAGCAGGGGGGGCATTAAATGTTCTGGGCTCTTGGTTTTCGGGTGTACGGTGAGTATACAAACGGGGCACACTGGATCTTTTCTTCAGGCATACTGTGAGTATACAAAAGGGGCACACGGGATCTTTTCTTCAGGGGTCGGGAGTTAGGAGCAGGCATACATATAAGAGGTGGTCACTACTGGCACAGCATACATTTTCCCCCACAGGATTTCCTTCTCGGCCTAAAAGGGTAAGTGCAGACAAACAGGGACACGGCACAGCACTGCAATCTCCAAGTGTACACACGTCGACACAGACTCACCCAATGCACTTCACACACTCCAGTGGCTTAAGGTCGGCACCTTACGTTTGGACCGAGAGTTCGTCCAGGGGAGAATCCAATACGCTGACACAGCAGATGGCCCACAGCTGACGTCGCGGCCACAGCAGAATAACGTCCTCCCGTTCTGGTTGGTACTCGCTCGCCCACCAATCCTTCCTACGGTGGGGCCGCTTACGCACTGTCTCGCAACTCACAACAATAATCTGTGTTTTATGCTCAAGGCAAGGTATACAGACAGATTGATCTTCCAATGTACTCACGATTCCGTTGATATTAACTCTCCTCTCTTTATCCTTACATCTACTCACACATATCCAGCAAGATCCTCTAGCAGCTTTTCCGGTATGTACCTCTCCTTTCCTAAAGACAGTATGAGTCAACACAGTGTTCCATTCAATCGGGTTTAAGTTCCCAAACCTGTATATTCCGGTGGCCCCTTTCTTTCTTCGCTTTGCGATATAGGTATACGTCCGTCTCTATCTCCTCTCCGATTGCCCCGAACGTTCGGCTCAAACAGCAGTATCCGTTGGAAAACAACCACACTTCCTGTACTTCTAATGCCCTTTTTATACTCCTCTTCCCGCCTGATTCACCCAATCGTCGATCGCCACGTTCAACGACACACCTGTCACCAATCCTGCCCTGATTTCGGGCTGTTTCTCAATATGCGTTCTTCAGCGATCTTGCGTTCTTGTGTCCTCGCTCTACGTCATCATTAACAGTCGAAGTTCAATTCCAATTCTCAAGAACACAAGTACAGAGGACGCGTGAAAATCCCCGGATGAGTTCTTGATATCGAGGATGCATCGAGTGCAGACTTGGGTGCTGAAATCTGGGGAGGTCACGTGACCAGTAGGGAGGTCGCAAACATCTCAATTCTCACAGGTGCGTTCTGTGTTCTCACTACCTTCTGAGTTCGTTCTTCCGAGGTCGCCGAGCAAGACCAGTCTCCACAAGAACGCAAGTCCGTTCTTTGTGTTCTTGGAATTGAGAAACAGCCTCGGTCTCCCGAAGTTCCCGGAAGTAACTGGTGTTTGGGGAAAAGTGTCCGGGCAGAACTAATCTTCGCCCACTTTCGGTTCCGACCCTTCAAAAAGTCACTCCGTGACACTTGATATAAAGACACTGAAATACTGCACTGTAAAAATATCTTTGCATGCATTAAATTATTTTGTTTAATTAACTCAGATTTACAAGTTATTTCAGCTTACTATTATTTATCTTGACAAGAGATGAGTTGCTACAACTTATAAAATGAAGTTATAACAACTCATCTATAGTCAAGATAAATCATAGTAAGTCAAAATGACTTGTAAATCTGAGTTGATTAAACAAAAATTTAAGGCAGCAGAGAATGTTGTACAATACGGAAAAATAATGCAGGTATTTTTCTTAGAATGTTACAAATCCATAACGAGAAGAGAAATGGCTTGAAATGAAACCGTTTTAGCTGAAACAGCAGAAGTCAGAAGATAAAAAAAAATTCATAAAAAAGAAATCTTCATAATAAAGATAATTATTTATTATCATAGACAGAAAATCCCAGTCACATCTACTCATAAGGTGTGCCTTAATCTTTTGTTTTGTTCATGTATTGCAGAAACTCAATTTAAGCCAAAACATTTTGTATTTGATATACTATACGAGTAGAGTGAATCATTTCCCTAATTGTTGAGTAAAGTCCAACTTGCCAAATACAGAGTGATAATGAGGTTTGTGATACAATCTCAAAAAGATTTCTCAAACATCTCACTGTATAACATCTTCTGATTGGTTAGTTCCACGCTGATAATGTATTTATAAAGGACACATCTCACTGCTGTTTGAATATCATACCTGCTTCAGAGGACTCACTGAGGTGATTTACTGCAAAGCCATCCAAGGTAGAATTTACATTTATTTATTTTTGAAGAAACTTTGAGGAATGCTTTAACACATTATTTAATATTTGATCTCACAGGTTATCAAGAATCATGAAATCTTTCTTCATTGTTGCCTGTGTCATCGGACTCTGCTGTGTTGTGCTGGTGAGTAACCGTCTCTGCATTTCTGATATTCACTATTAGTTATGTTGCTGTTGGTCATTTGACATGACAATAATAAATAAATCCTGACTAAATGTTAATTATGTCATATGTAACCATTTTCCTAACATGAATGTAAATAATGAAATTAAATAATATTTTTTAACAGGCAGATGATGAGCAACATGGAGAGAAGCTAAGCAATTCCTTAGATGTCAGTTTGCAGTTTTGTCCTCCATGTCCAGCTCCATGTCCAGCTCCTTGTCCAGCTCCATGTCCAGCTCCATGTCCAGCTCCTGCTCCTGCTCCAGCTCCTGCTCCTGCTCCTGCTCCAGCTCCATATCGATATCCAAGCCCTTAGGGAGATGAGTCACCAATTATAATAACTAATTATAAATAATTATAATAAATTTTAGTTGCACCCATTTTTTTTGGATTGTAATGTGTGACTTGATACTTGTTCCTGGTGTCTAACAAAATAAACTTACATCATTTAATGAAATATTTGTGTGTGATGCTCTCTCTGAATTTGTAGCAGCAAATAAATATATTTTTTAAATAGTGTGAATACAGATACAGGGAGTCGTTATATCAAATGCTCCAAAGATGAACATAATGTTTTAATACTGAAAGCAAACGCTCCACGAAATAATAGATAAAAAAACCTTTAGTGGCACAATTCATTAATTTTTACATTACAATTACAACTTTGAATATTATTTTGCACTTTTATAACTACAAATTGAAAAGCTCATATCACAGTGGAATGTTATGAATTTTACAAAATTAAAAACTACAATCATATTAGCATAATTTATTTGTTTAAGCACAACAGTTTTCTTGTTTATTTTTAAGACATTATATAATAAAAAATACCCAAATAGCTGACAGTATAAACTAGGCAAAAACTAGACAACTTTGTGTGCAAAATGGCTGAAATTAGGCATAGTCAGTTTAGTTATTTAGTGGCTCATGTATTACAGGGTGAAATGCAACATACATTTTAGTCACAGTCTACACTGAAAAAAAAAATCCTTTCAATTTACGTAATTTTAATGTGTACATCGGTCCCACATAATCCGATTGTGTAAAACCAACATAATTTTCCTCATTTAATTTTTGTGTGTCAGACCAAAACATTTTAATTGTTTTAGGTAGTCTAATATAAATATGTTGACTCAAAGTGCTATTTCTCTTTCCTATAACACATTTATTTTGTAATGTTTAAGTAATTTTATTATGTAAGGGGACTAGATTTTCATCTGTAATTCCAACATGCTTTTTTAATGCTTATATTATGGGATTATTTAACTCTAAAACAATTTCATTATGTCTCTGGCACCAGAATAATCACCCATAATTATCCAAATGTTATTTATTTCTTTTTTAAATACAAAATACATTTGCATTGGCATAAAAAGCAAAGAGTTTTGAACAAATGTTTAGTGATATTGAGGCAAACCACTGCTTTCAGATCATCAATTCAATGACATCATTACACATTAATTCATTAACAGTCAATAACTATTACAACAATCAGCACATGCAGTTCATACAAAGGGGCAATTTCCCAGACAGGTTGTAGATTAATCCATGACTAGGCCCTAGTTATATTAGGATATTTTTTACAAAAAAAGTTTACAAACAAACCTACCTTACAAAAACAACACTGGAGTACATCTTGAGACAAAACAATGGCACTCATATATGTCACGATATGTCAGTGCAATATGTTTTCAAATTAAGGCATTGCAAAAGTCTGGGACTAGGAAAAGCCCCATCTGTAAAACTGACCCAAATGTTTAAAATAGTTACTATCACAGTAGATTTAGAAGTGCTAAAGCACAAACACTGCATTCCAAAGAGACATGCAAAACAGTAAGTACTATTATTTTTAAAATTGATTTACAAACTGGAAAATATCAATCCTTCAGAAAGTCAGAGCTACAGCAGTTGTATAAACTGTTAATCAAAGATTCAACAAAAACAAAATACAACAACCATTTCCAAAATCAACTCTGAGCAGCAAACTGTTAATGTTTAAATAAGAGAAAACACTTAAAACAGATAACAAAAATGAGCAGCACAGTCTTTCTGATCCTTTCACTGAAAGAAACTGTTCGTTAAAGTTACGGTCAATGCAGTTCCATTAAAATCTTTTGGATTTCCTCAAAAATAAAGCGGAGATCAGGATAGCTCAGGTTTAAGGCATACATCAGCTCAAAAAACATGGCACGATGTTGCAACACCTTCATGCCTTCCAGGACTATACAAAGATCCTCTTCTTCATCACAAGAAGGATGTTGTTTGAGAGCACAAATCCCAACAGTGGTGTCTTCAAATGACCTCGCTGATGCTGACTTCATCCATGCCCTGTACAAAACAGACAAATGTAGTTAAAGAAACAGAAAAAAGTTACTGTTACAATAAAAGTGTCATTTGAAATTAGTACAATGCAAACAAATATAAATGTAAGTATACAGACCCATGTGCATTGCCACAGCATGTTACAATTGGTTACAAATATATGGGTTACAAAGCAAGGCAGCTGCACTGTCCACTGCTCCAGGTGTGTGTGTGTGTGTGTGTGTTCACTACACTGAGATGAGTTAAATAAAGAGGCCACATTTCGAGTGTGTGCTACCACACCTGACAATCACAGCAAAAGTGAATTCTCTCATTTTCTCACTCTCATGTTGTTACAGACCTGTATAAATGTCTTTGTTCTGATGAACACGAAGGAAGACATTTATTTTGAGGAATGTTTGCAACCAAACTGTTCATGAGCCCCATTCACTTCAATAGTATTTTTCCTCACTATGGAAGTGAATGGGGCTTATGATTGGTTTGGGTACAAACATTCCTCAAAATATCTTCCTTAGTGTTCATCAGAACAAAGACATTTATAAAGGTTTGTAACAACATGATAGGGAATAAGTGATGAGAATTTTTATTTTTGGGTGAACTACCCCTTTAAATCTTCCCAGGTGTTTTAATGACCCTTGTGCCAAAAGATGTAACTAAAACATACTACATTTTCTGTACTTCCAACAAGGTTTACACATTTTTATGTCTATGAATCTATATTACTTACTTCTGTCATTTGATCATTGATTGTTCTAAGTCTTTTTGCTAGCTGTCCTCCTTTCTGATAGAAGAGTTTCGTCAGGTTTTTGGATTGGAGGTCCAGGTGACACAGGAACATAAGACAGTAGTGATGCTTTTAAATTCAGCATTTATCTGAAAACAAATTAACCAACCATTGTATATTTGAGTACTGCGAGTCAAAGAATAATAATTGTATATTAGTTACAAAAATAAGATTTAGCTCCTAACAGCAGTAAAACAGTGATATGAATTACTTACCAATGCTTTTGAGTGTGTGCAAGGATGATGGACCTATAAGAGGAAAAATTCAGAGGTGAAATCAACACATAAACTCAAATGATGAAGGTCACACATACACAGAGCAATAATGAAATAAGTATTAACGTTATATCAGTCATACAAAATTTTGACAAAATGAGACCTTAAAACAACAAGGTTCTCTTCTGAAAACGTCAGCTTTAAGGCGTGGCACTATAAAGCATTTTTTTTCAGTTAATATACCAGAAGTCACGCGAGACATTTAAAAAAGCTTTTTCTAATAGAATCAAGTGTTGCTCGTGGCGTACGTTAGTGAAGTCACGAATAACTGACGCGGGTCTGTTCATCTGATTAAGCAGACAGTTTGTTTCATACGCAATGTCATTATTAATGTAGTCAATTGATATCATCTGGTAAATTACTTACATGGATAACGTTACTCTGGACAGAATAACGTTTGGTTAACCGTTAGCGTTTTATTTGTCCTGAACCGTTTCCATAGAACAACTGAGTAAAAAGTGCCTCAAAAGTCAACTCAAATCTGTCAGTTTTCAACTCGGATAAAACTACCAAACGTGAAATAACGTTATACAGCTGACATTTTTAAAACGCTGTTTTTCTTTATGAGCCTTACACTTACTGACTGACTGACTGTAACGTTCACTTACTCCACCAACATCCTCCAAACTCATTTTTACTACAAGTCATTGCAATGGCTACATATTGTAAAAAAAACTGTCTATCTAGTGAAGATGTATCACGTATAAAGTGAACATAAATAAATAATAGAACTTACTTTAATAACGTGGTGTCCGTCTGAGAGAGTTCTTCTGACTGACTGCTGCTGAGTCTTCATTTTGGCGCCCAAAACAAACGATGTTTATTCTTCTTTTATGGCGATTGACGTCCTTTTTATTGAGCGTTACTGCCACCTTCTGCTCAGGAGGTGCCATTTTGTGTGCAAACTCAATTTTATTGCTTTAAGTATTCAATTCAATCAATTTTAATCAATGTGAGAATAATGTGTTCATTTTACATTCAAACAAAACATTTTCATCCTAATCAATTAAATTATGTTTACACAAGGAATATAAATATTTTGTGTTGCATATACATGTTTATTTTATTTAAATTCAAAGACCCACCAAGTCCATTTTTTTCAGTGTAAGTGAGGTTTACAGTCATTTTATTGATGAAACCTGCAGTAAAATAAACATTTCATGTATATTAGATAAAAACAAAAGCAATATGTTACAGTTGCTTCAACAAATACAGCCTTTCAATTAATCGTCTTAACAATTATGCACACCTCATGTTGTATGTTTAGGCCTACTATAAATTAAGAATACAGAATAAGAATCAAGCAAATAAGAAATGTTACCAAATCACTTTCAATCACTGCTTTTTGTTTAAACTATATACATATTTAATTTTAAAAGATAATGTTATACACAGAGATATATTTTTGCTGTGGTCAATAACTCACAAGGTCTATCAATACCAGGTGGAATTCTGAACAAATGTATAATTTCACTTTAAACATAAGTAGTGAATTGTTACTTTCCACCCCACCTGCAGGGACGAAAGTAACACAACAAAACAAGATATATTTTTGTTTTACACTTGTTTTTATTAAATATACCAGTGATTCTTGGGAATTTGGATAAAACAGGTTTAAATTTTGAAAAATGTTTTTGTTAAATTACAAAATCTGAAGTTATATCATTACAGACCAAGGTCTTGGCTGTTCAGCAATTTACTGGTGCAACCTCCCCTGTTCGTATTTTTTTCATAAAATAGGCGTTTTTCCAGTTATTACAACATTTACTTTAAGCCTAAATAGAAAAAGTAATGATTTTTTTATTTAATAAACATATTTTTGTATTAATGGAGACTATTAATTTAATAACTCAACAGCATATTGTAAGAATTTTCATTTAAAACAAATAAAACTCTGTCTGACGGTGGTGACATTGGCCTCATTATTTCAAAATGTATACCACTCAAGTCAATGGCTTCTTGCTTAAACTTTATGTAAATATTTGGTCTAAAAAATAACAATCCTGAGCACTGTGATGAACAAATATCAAATCATAACTTCCTAAAATACAGAAAAGACAGAAAACCTGACGGTGGTGACATCTGACAGTGGTGACAAAAACCTAATATAGATAAAAAAATAGATAAGTTGTTCACATTAGCCATCTTGTTTCCCCTCTGTTGCTAGCTACTTCAGACCTCTTCTTAAAAATGATACATTTATTTCATAATCTAATCTAATATTTTTTATTACAAAGATGACGGTGTTGACATGTTATGGTTGTCACAGTAGCCGTGTCCAAAAATATGAAGAAGTTTAAGAGAAAATAACAAACATACAGGAGCTTTAGTGATCTTGAAGCATGCAGTAGAGCTGAAGGTTTGAAAATGGGGTCCTCAGGAATGCAGTTGACCCTGTAGTTTAATGCTTTTTATAAATATCTGACTGTGGTGACGTATATGTGGGACACATTTTGAGCAATCACAAAATAATAGTAAATATTGTTCAAAACTCACTGTTTGTAGTTTTTAATACATATTACAATGTACTCTTTCATGTGGTAAATATATTATTCAATTATTACTTTTGGCTTTTTTAATCAAGTAGAAATGATTATCTCTTAACCGAGGACAGCTGATTTTGTAGGCAATGGACCAGCATATAATCATTAAATTAATAAAAAATAAAAATAAACCTATAGAAGAACCTTATGTGCAAAGGGCCCCCTGATTATAACATTGATTTTTTTTCTTCATGAAAATTTTATTAATTTCCAACAGAATTAGGACTTTTCTTAGTGGGACATGATTTTGCCAAAGTTTTTAATCCCGATTTACTTTTATTTAAAAAAACTCAGAGAGGTCAAACTTCAGGATGTGTTACAGCACTAAAAAACCCGTAGATTGATCAGTACTTTAACACATGAAACCAGAAAAACAAAGCGTTATAAGAAATAAGACCACTTTGGGAATTTACTCATCATGGTTGAAAACACCTTTCTGGATCTACACGCAGAAAATGATGAGTAAAGTATGAGTAATGAGTCATTTGTCAGCTCTGTCAGGGGTTGTGTACCTAAGATGCTGTCGTAGTTTGGGATGCAAATGTTGTTAGGGCTCAGAGAAAATCGCTTTGTTACTTTCGTCCCGGTTCTCCCCTACTGTATTTTCTGTTTATATCTTAAAAATAAGAGTGATAAAACATGTGCTAAAACATCAAAGCTGGTTTTGGCCTAAAACCTTTGCACAATACTGTATATTTAAATAATAACAAATTATGAACATGCTCCTTGCATCATTTTTTGTTGGGGGGGTTATATTGTCACAACCGGCACAGTTTGGAAAAAAGGAAAAATTACACATTCACTTTGGTGTAACACCATCAGCATACCACTTTAAATTCTGTGGAAAAAGACTTAAGATCAGTTAACAAATCCTATATTAATCCCACTGTCTGTTGTGCAAAGATTAAGCCATATGTATCCATTTGTTTTCAGTCTCACCAAACAGAGCCAAAAAGATTAGTAAATCCTCTGAAGCAACCCATGTCCATAAAGGAAGTCAAGGAACAGATTATAATTGCATAACCTGACAGTGAGATTTTGGGAATTTTAAGGATTAAAACGTGACTAAACATTGTAAAGTCCTTGTAGCTTAAGGTTTGCCTACATGATGAGTAAAATATGCATACGATTAAACTGCTTTTGATCAGTCGATTTGAATGCTTTAGCAGGACGGACATCTCAGTTTTCTCAGAACATCATGGATTACAAAACAGTAAGTCAATATTTAAAAAATACTTTAGATCTAAATGCTAATGCTTTCAATCAGTTTTGTAGAAAATACAATTATTTATATTTTAATTTAAATTTAAGTAATTTTAATCTTTATAAAATCTTACAATTATAATTATATTTCAAATAGAAAGTACAGTGCAGAAAAGCCAGAAAAGGCTTAAGTTCTCTTTTACAACTTTTTTATTCCTAGTTTTAAATAATAAATTTTTATCATTACAGATACTTTAAAAGCTGCCTTTAAACCATTTCTTCTTTAAACATTTGCAGTCAAACCAGTGTGTCATTAAAATACATTGTTGGTTACAGAATTATCATGAATTATTAAGGAAGTTACTATGACTTCAGCCATAATGATCTGTTATTTACTGTTACTGTATTTAGGATTTCCTATGTAATTCTATTCTTTCCAAATGAAGGTAAAAATGTGCCATCCCAAAATGAACAGTTTCATGTTACTGACCATGCTGTGTCTATTTATCACCGGAACAGTAAGAGACTTTAGTTTATGTAATATATTATAAAAATTATAACATTATGAATTCAAGACAACATGTTTAAATGATTTACAGCTTTGCCATAATCATCATTGGGGCTCCTCTGGCAGTGATGAGGTACTATACTCTAATAAGTTTAATTTTCTTATAAATCTCAATGTAAAACTAAAATAAAAATAAACATTTTGCACAAAAATTAAATCAACTTTTATTTTGCACTGTAGAGGGTCTATCCGTACCGCATTCCTGGATTTTATCCATATCATCCCAGGCCAGCTCCGACTAATCCTCTGTCCTCTTTGTGGCCACTAATCATTGGGCTGCTGCCACGTCCTGCTCCAGCCCCAGCCCCTGCCCCAGCTCCAGCCCCTGCCCCGGCACCAGCCCCAGCACCGACCCCAGCACCTGTACCCGGCCCCACAATCAGACCCACCATCAATCGTGGAGATGAGCCCTAAAGAAATAATTTGCTAAAATATGTTTATAATAACATAATCACAAATATTGACACTGATTGTCAGCTAATCATTGGTAAAATTTAATATCAAACATTGAACAGCAGGCTGCCTTTGCTGTGTAAACAAATGTCAATATTAAATATGTATGGTGATAGTACACTGATCAAATTTTAAATCAAATCATTTTAAACATTTAGTCATAACAGATGATGTCAGCTTAATTCAATGTAATAGTCAACGCTTTGCAGCACTCTGGTGCAGATGTCAACATAATGTGAGGTGGATATGTAATTTTGAGATTTTAAGCTTGTCTTGGGTGGGACGATGACTCTTGAGTCACTGCTTATTAACTGCAGCGGATGTCTACTGTATCTTCAAAAGTTTCTTCAAAACCAGATATCTTATTTTACATCATTATTCTTACAGTATGCTGTGTTGTATCTGTTATCATAATGCTCATCACAATGACAAGTTTTTATAATCATCTTTGATAATACCATTTACTGAATATTATATTACTTATTCAATCAAAACACAGAATAAAATTCATCTATATTGACTTTGATCTGTGTATATGTCTGCACAACACTTTTTTTAGAAGGGTATACTGTATAGGTTATGTACAGTATAACTTGCAAGAACAGAAATGAGCCAGCCTAATCTCACGTGAATTCATACATATATTACTAGTTGGCTAATTAATATGAATTGTACGAAAAAATATGATTATCAGAATAAACTATAACTAAACCCCACCCTGTAACCATGCCCTCAACACCGTCACGGGGGGAAAGCAAACCATACAAAAATGTACGAATGTGGTTGTACAAATTAATACGAATCTACCACCTTGTAAAATTATACTTATTTACCTAATACAATGTTCATGGCTTTTAGAGAATTACACAATATTAAACAAGACTACACTTTAAACCTTGAAATGAATAACATTTTTGTAATCATTTAACCATTTTGTATTATTTAGTTTGTTTACACAAAATGCTTTTTCTCCTACTGTATGCAGCCTTCTCCTATGCAACATTAATTACACCAAAACACAAGATGTTAAAGGATTAGTCCATTTTCTTTAAAAAAATCCGGATAATTTACTCACCATGTCATCCAAAATGTTGATGTCTTTCTTTGTTCAGTCGAGAAGAAATTATGTTTTTTGAGGAACAGGATTTTTCTCATTTTAATGGACTTTAATGGACCCCAACACTTAACAGTTTTAAGGCAGTTTAAGATTGCTGCATAAGGATTTTATCTACCGAAACGATTGTCATTTTGGGCAAGAAAAATAACAAATATGCACTTTTAAACCACAACTTCTTGCCTTCCTCCGGTCCTGTGACGCGCCAGCGTAATGACGCCAAAAGGTCAAGGGTTACATATATGAAACACTCATTTGCAGACCATTTAAACAATTAACTGACACAAAAACATTAATTAGTATCATTCCACATACAACAATGTCGGAACGGTCCTCTTTCTCCACACTTGTATACACTGAGGCGTAGTTTCGCATTCATGACCTCTTGACGTGATGACGTTTAAAACTAATAAGTGTCGGGGTTCATTAAAGTCCATTAAAATTAGAAAAATCCAGGAATGTTTTCCAAAAAAAACAAAAAAAAAACATAATTTCTTCTCATCTGAACAAAGAAAGACATCAACAATTTGGATGCCATGGTGGTGAGTAAATTATCTGGATTTTTTTTTAAGAAAATGGACTAATCCTTTAATTTTATTTATTCACTGAAATCCACATTTAAAATTCATATGATTGAGAGGAACAGATCCAAATTCAGCCCTTCATCCATTAATTTTGATCCCAGTTCTCACCAGTGACCGTAAAAGTCAAATCTCGCCTTTGTTATGAATTTTAATTTAAATATTGCACTGAAAAAAATGATTCATTGAATTTAATCAATTTTTTTAAGGTAAGTGGTTGAAATCAATTTATTTAAGCTACATTTGAACAAAAAAGATTAATAAAGTAAAATAAAATATAAAACTTTTGTTTAAATGTAGCTTAAATAAATTGATTTCAACCACTTACCTTAAAAAAATTATTAAATTCAATGAATCATTTTTTTCATTGTGCATGTTTCTTGTTTTTCATAACAAGAAGCTTTATGACACATTGCTTTATGGCAGTGATATCAAAAGCTCATTGGCCCTTGCGTGCTACGTCACAGACATTTTCGTCTTTCAGTCGATTTACTTTTGAAATTTAAAATGCGCACCTTGACACAGAAAAGATGAATAAATGTTTTGCTGAATTAATAACTTTAATTATTTTCTGTATACTCCAGTGGGGACTTGGATGTGGCACATCATCATTTTAACTGCTTTAGAAATTTTGCAATAAATAATACATCATTGGGATTACACTTGTCTGTCTATTATGCTTTTTATTTCTAACAGTATGGTTTTAACTGTTTTGGGTAGGTTTAGGGGTAGGACTGTATAGAGGGGTTGCAAGTTTACAAACATTGCAGGGTGCGCGCGCAACCAAGGGGCAGAAAGACCGATTGGTGAGCTGATCTGCTACTGCAACAACCTTAATTATTGAAGCGTTCTTTAATGTTTGTACATAAATAAGACTTGATTTTAGTTGTATCTGTTTTTCTGTCTTTATTTTTGCAGTGTTACTGTGATACATGTATGAATTATAATTTTATAATTATAATGCTAGTAACGTAATAGTCGCATCTACTGGTATGTTAACATCAGGCACCCAGCACTGACTCTGTTGGTACTATTTTCCACGCAAAAATTCCTTGGCATTTTGACTTACAGACACCGCTACTAGCATACAACACAATGCACGTCTCTTCTTTCTGCCCCTCGGTTGCGCGCGCAACCAGTTAGTGACGTCGCCGTGCAACCCGTCTATTAGCAGCTTAAATATCTTTCAAATGCTATATACTTTATATACAAAATTTTCCTATACATTTCTGTCTGTTACGTTGCATAATATAAAAATATAAAAAATACTTATTTTAAAAAATTTTGTATAAAAAGGGTTTGGGTTTAGGATACTGTTTGGGATAGGGTTAGCGTGGTAACATTATTGATAAAAAGGTTAATTATAAAAAGGGAAATTATACAGCAATCTTTATGGTAAGATTTGTAAATGTATGCTTTTTATGATTTGTAGCTGTAAAAACATAATAATGCTATGTTGCAAATACATCTACATTGTATGCTTTAGCATCTACAGTATCTAAACGTACAAAAAAGTATATTTTGTGTTTTTGAAAGTTACGTATTACTACATATTAACAGTGAGATCAGGCTGAAAATTAAAATTTTCCGTTAAAAAACAACAACATAATAACCCATTCTTAGTTGAACTACAAGACCAACTCAAAGAAATATCAACTATAAAACTTCTCAAGATCATTTTTTGTAGCTTGTGTGGAGCCACAGAAGCTGATTTCAGCAGTTTCCTCAACTGTTATCATTTTAATGATACCTGAGAGATGGGCAGACAGTGTCTGACAATACAGGTCATTTTCTCAATAACTATCCTGCTCCATCTGTGAGGTCATAATAAAGTCAAGTGATTGGCTAGCCGCTAAGCCTTAGACCAAATAAAAGCAAGGACTTTCTCTTGAAATGATACCAAGCTCATATCCAACATCCCAGAATCGTCCTGCAGCCAAGGTGAGTAAAACCTGTCATATACCTTAACTCTAAACTGTTTCTTCAGAATTCAATTCAATTTGGCTATTCATTGTATTTTTCGTATCTCACACCACTAGTAAAGTTAGTGACCATGTGGACATCTTTCCTGTGTCTTCTTCTGGCCGGTGCAGTATCCGCAGCACCAGTAAGTAGTAGTACATGCTCTTATACATATAACTATCGTTCAGGAATGTCTTTGATGTTATAATGTCTCTTGCTTGTCTACATGCTAAAACTGATGTTTTTTTTTCTTTGTTTGTCTTCAGCTTTCGCCGTTTTTCAATTTTCTCCCCCATTACGGCAACCCGGGCCAGGTGGGGCTCACCGCACGTAAACATTACAGAGTGTTCTTCTACCCAGTTGTATGACAAAAATAGCACTGTAATTTGACACACGATGGCATGTTACTTTGAGACATGTGTTTAAATAATTTATAGGTTTAACAGACTCAAATAGCAAATCTTGGGTTGGTACATGTATTGAACATACTACCGTAATTATAACTTTTTGAGACTTCCAGTAAAAACGTTTCATTTGATTTGAAGGGAACTAACGGTGCTTACCCTGGCATACCATCACAGCCACATCCTGGTATAAACGCTCCAATCAGCATGGAAATCGTACGGGCATTTGCTAAATATACATTTTAAATACCTGAAATGTTAAGCGATAAGGTTAAGGTAAAACATTTTATTGGTTACAGATATTTCCTCAGCGGTTCCCAAATAATGCAGCAGGGGGAGCTGGCGGCCAGGTAAGTTTACGATGTCCTAACTTGTCTTTCGTAAATAAATGATTTGGTGCTTTACTCCTACCACGTACACACTCTCTCTCTCTATTTTTAGACGTTCCCCACACAGGCTTTCATCAAGTACTCTCTCCCGAAAGCCCCAGGCAGAAAAAGTGTGGAAATTGTGAGTCAATAGCGAAAAAGGCTACAGTAATTTCTGCACCAGCAACGAATTCACAAAAGTGTTTAAGTATACGTTGTTAAAAATGTGTGCAATTACAAATGATTACAGAGACAAACATGACTGCTTGTCACCCTGAAGCTAATGCAATTTCATAAATGCAAGTTTTCTTTTTCTTTCCCAATATTAAAGTTTTACCCCTTTGACTTCTCTCAGCACCAGGTAATGTTTCACTTTTCAATTTATAAGTATCTAATCTTAACATTTACTGCTTTGTTAGTTTTAGTAATTTTATTGGTGTTATTTTCAGGACCTACCAAACATTCCCCACATTCCTCAACTTCCAAATGTCAGTTCTTAATTTGAAACAGAGACTTTTATTTTAAAACACACTAACTGAGAGAAATATTAAATATATTTTTTTTTAATACATAGATGTTCCCCTTTGAGTATGTGCCTCAAACAGCTGCTCAACAGCCACCCATGGTGAGATGGTTATGCTTTAATATGAAAAATACTTCTTTGCTTTCATATGTACTCATCTCTCTTGTGGTGACTATAAAAAACACTGGCACAGTTCCAGAAATGTAAAATTGTAGGCAAGCACGTTTATAGCATTTTTTTTTTTTAAACACAGGTCCCCCCATTTCAGGATGGTCCTCCACAACCCAATGATCCTCAGCAGCAAGCCCAGCAGGAGCAACAGGTCCAGACAGGAGAGGCACAGGTGCGCTTGTATGCGTGTGTGTGTGTGTTACAATGTCTTCAGATCTATATATCTCTACTAAAACATAACCCTATGATTTGACAACATAATTACTGCTCCATTGCTGGGTTTAGCCTGGATGTGTTTAACCAAAATGAGAAGTTGGTCTGCAGATTCGGTATATACTTGTAAAATCTCTCCACCCAGCAGTTTGCTGCTGTTGTAAGAGTTGTAATTCAGTAACAATGCTTGTACTTTTGCAGGTGCAGCCATGAGGACTGGTGAGATTTGATTTATTGTATTTTAATCTTATTTGTTCATCAATGCCATGCAATTGTTTTAATAGTATTTAAAATTATTTTAAATCACACATTTATTCTTGTTAACGCATGATATCTTTTGCCCACAGTTTCGGAATGAAAAGATGTCAAGCGACAAGAGTCTGGAGCTGTTTTTGTCTCATAATGATTAGAATTAGTATACATTTGATCTGTAGAAATAATTTAAAATGATATATTAAACATAAACAATACAAAAGAAATGAATTATATTACAAAGAAGCTTGTGATGCATTTATTGCCATATATATATATATATAAATATGCTTTATTGTTATACTCTGTGAACGACTCTAACTGGATATCAAACAAAATGTCAATTCTGAAAATATTTATATGGGCCTAGAGTCAGCAATAAAGTCAATTTAACAAAAAAAACCCTGTTATATCTGCACTTTTTATATTTTGGTGGAATGTGTTCGAAAGCAACATGATACATGTATGATACATGCTCTCAAAGGATATTTTCAAAAATAACAACTGGTATATGCTTTATTAACCAACGTTTCAGCCGGAAGCCTTTGTCAAGGTATAACTCCTCACACAATAGAGGAGGGCATAAATAGACTTAATCACTTGTGTGAACAATCAAGGTACAAAAAAACTAATAATTAGAATATCAAATCATATCATTTTTTTTTAATATGGGCTGTGTCTCAACCAGCTCCCAAGGTCCAGAGGTTGTGAATCGCACTGGGCTGCTTAAGAACTTGTGATAATCCATCAATTCATCAACAGCCGGCAAAACCAACATCTCTCTGATTTAATTTTTTTAATAACTTGCTAAAGTATATTATGATAAACACTTTGATTATTCTCTTACATATCCGTGCATACATTAGGAGGAATATTACATTTAAATATTAAGTGACTTAAACTGCAATTCATCAGCTGGCTCTAAAAGGGACTCAATCCTATAGATGTCCCATATTTAAATAAAAAATAATAATTTACAGCAGAAATAAATGTGTTCATAGCCTGGGTTTTGGTCTAGCTAAGACTACGTTCATAATGCTATCAAAATCCGATTTTCTGCTTGTATGCTCTCATAACGTTCGCTCCTATGGAATTTAGATAAAATGAGTTGACTGACCGGTCTGCACAGCTCTGTATGAAGTCCACCACACCCGAACAGTGGTCTGCATGGACATTTCCGTACCGTGTGCTGCGCATGACATATTATTGTTCTTTTGCACATGCAATGCATTTCAGAACCACAAACAGTTCACACTGTCTGATTTTAGCCATCGGATCTGAGCAAAAAATCTGAATTGAGCATTAATGTATACAAGGATCTTGTGATTGTAATGTCATATGGTGTAACACTTTTACAAGTTATCTGAGTAAAATACAGTCTTTACAGAAAAAAATTATACGAATATTAACGTGGTCTGAGCCAAATACCCCTTCGCGTCCATTGTTTTATCGCCTTGGTCTATTAAGACTTGCCGAATATAATATTTTTCAGAATGCCTGTATGATTTTCCAGGTTGTACATAAGCTAAATTATAGATTATGTGAACTTGTTCCAATCAGCCGACCCCAGCACATTTATCACACACGGGATAAACATTTAATTACTGGTAAAATAAGACGATTAAAATGTACGAGCCTGAGTGTAGTGTGCAGAGGCCCGCAGATTTGGAACGAGCTGGAGGAAAACCTTAAAATGTTACATCCTGTCTCCGTTTTTAAGGAAAAACTCAAGGGAAAACTGTTGTTTACGTATACTTCTTGATCATTTATAAGTGTTATATTTGTGCTGGGATCGTCTGTCGTTTGTTGTTGTAGTGAATGTGTTTTGATGTATTTATTTGTTACTTTATGTTATATGTTGTATGATATTGTTGGGTCCCCTACTAAAAGCTTTCAGTAGCTTCTTTGGGGTTTTCCCTTTTCGCACACTAGCATTATATAATTACTATATTGCCTTTAGAATGATGATGTGTGTGAAATAAACAAACAAATAAATAAATAAATAAAAAAATGTATACAGTTTGAACTTAGTCTTGTTTTAGCATTCATGACAAATGTGAGGGGGGTGATTTTTTTCTAAAAAAAAAAAAAAAAAAAAAAATTATCCAAATAATTTACTCACCACCATGTCATCCAAAATGTTGATGTCTTTCTTTGTTCAGTCGAGAAGAAATTATGTTTTTTTTGAGGAAAACCAGGATTCCAGGATTTTTCTCATTTTAATGGACTTTAATGGACCCCAACACTTAACAGTTTTAGTGCCGTTTAAAATTGCAGTTTCAAATGACTCTAAACGATCCCAAACGAGGCATAAGGGTCTTATCTAGCAAAACAATTTTCATTTTTGGCAAGAAAAATAAAAAATATGCAATTTTAAACCACAACTGTTCGTTTTCCTCCGGTCCTGTGACGAGCAAGCGTTGACCTAGTGACGTGGAAAGGTCACGTGTTACATATATGGAACCCACATTTGCGGACCATTTTAAACAATGAATTGACACAAAGACATTAATCAGTATCATTCAACAGACAACAATTTTGGAACGGTCCTCTTTCTCCACACTTGTAAACACTGGGGCGGAGTTTCGCGTTCGTCCTCTGTGACCTCTTGACATGATGACGTTTTACGTGAGGTCGCGCTGGCGCGTCACATGACCAGAGGTAGACGAGAAGTTGTGGTTTAAAAGTGTATATTTTAAATTTTTCTTGACAGAAATGACAATCGTTTCGCTAGATAAGACCCTTATGCCTCGTTTGGGATCGTTTAGAGTCCTTTGAAACTCTGTTGAGTTAAGTGTTGGGGTTCATTAAAATGAGAAAAATCGTGGAATGTTTTCCTCAAAAAACATTATTTCTTCTCGACTGAACAAAGAAAGACATCAACATTTTGGATGACATGGTGGTGAGTAAATTATCTGGATTTTTTTTAAAGAAAATGGACTAGTCCTTTAAGCCTTAAAGTTCTGCATAATTGAGGGTGTGGCCACTTAAATTACGGATGAACTGCCAATGCTGTCTTTACCGTCGCCCTCCTCTACTGTTACCCATTTTCGGTTATCTGTGAGTGATGTACGGTGACATGAAGCCAAGATGGCAATGGCAGGGCCCGCCAAATATTGGTTTTTAAAACGCTCTTCTCAAACCTATATGTAAAGTCATGGACACTATGTCCATATTTTTAGAGTCTATGGGGTTTATATTAAAACTAAAACAAACGTTTGTCTTTTCAAAAGTTCTGTCACGTTTCATTGAGTTGGCTCGCACGATTTCAGTTGAAGAGCTTTGGAAAAGGTCACGTGATTTCCACTAAGGTAACATAGGGACCATTGATGCTCACTGGTTTTTGTGTTGCATTGTGGGAATTTTTAAGGACTGAACATTCCAGTGCACTGGAAAGATTTTGCGATTGATGCAGCCATTAAAATAACCGACTCCCTGTTCAGTGGGAGCTGACTTGAGACGCAGCCATAGTCATACAAACAAATAAATACGAACACCCACATCCCCAAAACAAGTTTATAAGTAAGGGATGATGTAGCTACAGTCAGGCCTATTATACCATTAGATGCTACCAGCTTACTTTGGGGTCCTGATCTGGGTGTTATGCCTTACATATAAATATTATTTTTGACTTTTTAACAGGTTCTTTCTTAGATCATCATTTCACTCCCTATGTTAACTTAAAATGCTATACTTAAAATAAACTTGAATTTGGTTACATCGTTTTTGCCAACCTGCAAGATGTTTGACATTGCATCATATAAGTAAAGAAAAACAGTGATTGGTTTGGTTTTATTTATTTATTTTATTTTATTTATTTAAGGGCAGGGGCATCAGACTGGGGGTAAAACCAGTGCTGATTACTAGGGCCCCAAAGAAAGAGAGGGCTCTTGAAAAGTCTGGACTATATTATAGGGGTGGGGCATGGGGGCCCATCAGGACTGCCTATGCATATGGCCCCCAGATCTTGTGCAATGCCCCTGTGTATGGGTTATGGTTAGATACTTATTCAATTTTCACTGAAAGGCCATTTTTGCCTTATTTTACCCGAAATGTCTGGTTTGTGTTTGGACGCCTGTTAGACGTCTTTTAAGCGCACAAACTGGTTGCAAAGATAGTCTTTTCCAGCCTGATCTCACAAGAATTCGTACATATTTTACGAGTTGGCTAGAAGTTAATTGTGCAAAAACATACGAATCTCATGAAAAAAAAACAACGTCACAGGGGGTCAAGGCATATTATATAAAAACGTATGAATGTGGTTGTATGAATTAATACAAATTAGCCAACTCGTAAAATATGTATGAATTCTTGTGAGACAGCGTTGTCTTATCTGCAGTGTAATGTAATGCAAAAACATAAACACCTTTACATTGATACAAACCAATTAACCAATTAGATTTGTGTATTCCAGACAGCCATGCAATATGATTATAGTTTACTATTAATCATTTTTATAAACTTTAAATAATAATACTAATCTTAATTAATAATTTAAGTTTTTAAGATCTCACAATGTAATAAACCATTAACAGGTTAAATAGAAGAGTACAATTATAAAGTACAAAGTAGAAAAAGTATTCTTGAAAGGTCAAAATCAGCAGATACAAATCAGATACAGTTTCACTTAAAAATGAACTACAGTATAGTCTGTACCGACTATGATAGTCCCCAATGACATGCAACTCTTTTGGAAACATCTTCAAATGTGATTTATTTTTAGAGGAATGACTCAAGCTGATTCAGATTCATTTTTTGCTTTATTTTGAGTTTCACGAGTTATTTATCTTCGTATTCATCCGCTGAAAGCCACTCTGGACATGACTGCACATAATTGAATATTATCAAACCACAAAGTAAGTGAAAATTGAAGATGACAATTTTAAGCTATACCAATGTGATAACAATGAGGAGCCACGTGAAAGAATCTGATTCTTAAACAATGAGTTAAATATAATGTGGATTTCAGCTTTGTCTTGTTCATAAAAATGTATTTTAATTAGCTTTATCAAACTGGAAAGTACCCATAACCCCTTACTCTCATAAAGACAGTGGTTCATGGCAATGCATTTACAAAAATAGATCCATGTTAACCTGCAGAAAACCACAGGCACAAAAATATTTGTCTAGACTAGACATATTTTTTTCCATCTTTCTTTTTGAAGAACTGTGCAGCAAGCAAAACCTTCATAGCATATAATTATACATAATAGGTCATTAACAGTTGTAATTCCAAACCTGTTATTAAGCATGCTTCAAGGGAAAAAATAGATTTCACTTTTTCCTTAGATGTGATTGGTTTGTTTCACGAGCTGCTTAAGTATATAAACTGCAGACATTCCCGGTAATACATTCCACTACAAAATCCACCGGAGAAGTCAAGCATTTGTCCTTGTGAAATTACAAAAAAGTAAGTACTTCTTGCTTCTTTTAAAGTTGCCTGTCGTTCAAAGGACTTATTAAATGTTACAAAATATGTTTTAACCTAGATAAAGGAAAAAGAAACCAGATATTGTATAATATCTGAAGTTTTATAATCTATCACAGTTTTGTTTTCTCTAAGTATTCACAGTATGACCCTGTCTGTGAAATCCAGGCTAAAGTCTCTTAATCTCCCAATCAAAGTTTGATTTTCTTAGACTGGGTCACAATTGTATCTTGTATCCTGAATATGATAATAGTCAGTGTTGAGTGATACTACACCAATTAGTAGTGCATTTAGTGTGTAAAGTCTTTAAAATGCTTTTTTATCTGTGTCAGAGGATCAATATGAAACTCGTTGTGTTCCTGATGTGTGTGCTTGGCTCCACACTAGCTGCACCTGTAAGCACTTCTCTTCTTTACATCTTTTATCATGTAGATTTCTTCTTAAGACATTTTTTGACATCTTCTTCTTCCTTCCCTCATGTTTTAGGCGCTCGACAGTGGCAGCAATGAGGTAAGACGTGTATGTGCTCAAAATAGGTATTAAAGTATATACCGGTGTATTGTATTGTGATTATTGAGGCATTCCTTCTACAGCAGGCAGCAGCTGATAACGCTAACACAGCTTTACACCTGATGGAGCTTTACAGAATGATAGGAAAACTGCAACAACAGGTCAGTGACCACAGAAATAAAACCAAAATACACAAATAAATGCAATGAAGGCAATATACAGTAATGTTACAAATAATACAATGAATTTTGTCTCACAGGCAGGACCTGCTGTGGCTGCACCAGTTGATGTAAACACTTTTATTATCTCGTAACGCATTTTACATGATAGCATTGGCTAATCTTTTCACTTTTTTTACACTGAGTGAATTTCAGTTATTTAAACAATCTGTTTCTTTTTTATACAGGCACAGTCTCAGGTTTTACCTCAAGGACCCCAGCAGGTTAGCAACATGTTAGCACTAATGATTTTATTTATTTTTTAATGCATACACTGCAAAAAATAATTTTCAAGAAAATATTTCTTATTATTTTTGTCTTGTTTTTAGTAAAAATATCTAAAATTTCTTAAATTTAGATGTATTTTCTTGATAAGCAAAAGGAGGACCCAAGAAAATAAGTACAGTTTTAGACCAGAAATATCAAATGTAAGTGATTTTGTGCATAAAACAAGCACAAAAATCTTGAAAATTTTTATTAAACAATAAATTTAAGAAAAAATCATATAAAATTTTATGTGATTTTGTTTTATGCACAAAATCACTTATATTTGATATTTTTGGTAAAAAAAAAACTAGACTTATTACCTTGAGTCTGGCAGGACTGCTGCCAGAAGATGTCAGAAAGATTGTGATGGTTAACCTGGTGAGAAACATGGCTATGCTGGGCCAGCACTAACCAACTCAACCAGCTTGGATTTGCATAAAATTTCAAGGTGGTCTAAGATGTGATGTTTAGCTGAAGCATCAAAGTAATCTGCAAGTTTATGTCTTATCTACACTCATCTCCAAAAACCTGTCATGAAAAATGGCCTTTTGCATAAAATAGTAGATCAATGATATAAGACTTATGATAGAAAATTAATTAATACAAAAACATTCCTTTCAGGTATTCAATCCTGCACCCAAGGGAGATGGATCAGATGAGGAAGACACGGTAAGCTATTTAATCTTTTCTATTTAAGGCGCATAGGATTAAGTTTCAAAAAATAAGTGAAAACATCATGTACACTCCCAGTCTACTCATATCAATAACGTAATAAAACCTGTTATATTCTACATAGAGCTGAGATCACATGACCAGCTAATAACCCACCTGTTATGGGACACTTTCACATAGAAAATTAATAAATCATGACATTATCAAAAATTACTAGGACATTTCATCATGTTTCTCTTTTTTTATTTCCCCAAGCCGTTTAACGCCTTTTACGCTCACCATGCCTCCCAGCCCGCACAGCCGGCTGCCCCATTAAACTCAGATGAGGCCGAAGCCGCAGAAGAGGCTGAGGCAGCTGAGGTAGCAGAAGGACCTGAGCCCACCGAAGCCGCCCCAGCTGTGGATGCCGGCACTGCCAGTGACATCACCATTACCGTTGCGGCTGCTGACCCGGTTCCTGATGCCACTGCAGCTCCTGTTGCTGTCCAGCCATCCGACATCCCCCAGGAACCGTTGGTCGTCATAGAAACTGACATCACTGTGGTTGCACCCGAAGCTACCGTTGGTGCAGAACAGGTGGCTGAAGCCACAGCTCTGCCTGTGGTGTAAGTGATGGGAAGCCCCGCCCACAGATCTTGCCGGTCACACTGCTGACATCAAGATCACAACCGAACATTATAGTACAGGGACTGGGTTAGACCCAGAGGGTATACGTCTAACTGGCCTGCTGAAACAAAATTTGGCACATTTCTGTCGTGTTGTGTGAAATTGTTGCTTGGCAGGTGTTTTTTTATGATGACCTCATTGTATTGAGCCAGTACTGTGTTACGGTGTTATATTACTGTGTGATGTGATTCTGTGTAATCTCTCAGTTTTCTGTCAATAAAATGTCTTGTTGCAGCTTAAAGTCTCTTCAGTCAACTTAATTGTAATGTTTTATACCACAAGGCTGTTGAATGCTTCATTCTGATTGGTTGAGAAATGTTTTAAGGGTGTGCATTATCAGATTTATTGAATTTCAAACAATAAAGTATAAATCGTTTATATGCATGGTAATGAAAGAAATGAATGAAATAATTAACATTTGTTTAGACCTTACATCTATTTCCCTTCTGCCTTTTACTCAAACTGTGAATGGCTGTGAAAGCAATAACACCGGCAGGCTTGTTTTAATAGGATAAAGCAAATCTGAAAGAGTGCTGACTGGGTAAATGTACTGCTAACAGGGCCAATCTTTCTCTTCTGCTCTCTAGCTTACACTGTAGCAAACACAAGTACACAGATGAGAGCAGTGTAATGCACATAAAGTCAATTATAGTTGGTTACATTAACACTAAAAACAAATATAGCTTATCTTTGAGGCACTCTGGGTAATGCATTTAAACATCCGATTAAATATAGAACAACTTGGAGATCGACAGATTGGTAAAAATCTCAGTGGAACTGCATAAATTACAGGTCATAGAGACCCATATTTTGCTTGAGGGAGTATAAATGACCTCTTAAGAAGACAGGGTGGAGACTTTATCATTGTAACTCTCGTCTATCATTAATCTCCAAATCCTTTTCAGGGTCATTGAAGGCTCGGGCATCATTACAGAGCACAACAGAGCATAGGAACCCACATTGTACGCCTCCTAAAACACTGACTGGTGGTTATGAAATGCCATCTTTAATTTGATTATACAGTGAAAGTTCTGTGCGGTTCTTGGAGATTCTTCTGATCTTGTGGGAATGGGATCGGATTTCGGTTAAAGGAAAACAGCCGGTGAGTGTGACCTAAATTTGTGATTACTTAAGATATCAAAAGCTTTGTTTTTCTTGACGTCTCACAAAAAGAGCATGTGTGAAGTGAAAACAATTGCTTTAGTGTTTTAGGGCAATAGGAATGATGCCTGTTGTACCTACATTAGGAGGTGTTGCAGTACCATCCCAAATGTCTCCGATAATGGAGGTGGACACAGAGGAGGATCAGGAAGACCTGATTCCTGCTCCAAATGCAGGACGTTTTTTTAACATCAACAACAGCAACAACAATGATGAGTAATAAAAGATGCCTTATTATGATTTCATACCATGCCAGAATTAGATTTGTTGTTTTTGCAATGTTATAGTGATCATATAATTGTTTCTCAATCTCTTTAATAGAATACATCCTGAAAATACAGGAAATGTGAATATAGTATTAAAAACTGTAAACTGTAAACTATAAAAATGTAAACTGATGTGTCAAGTTTTTAGGGTAAACTTCTCTTCCAATTGAGCAATACCAGGAAAGTGCAGGATCTCTTAAACCTAAATAAAATTAATTTCTAATTTCTAATTTTAAAGAAATTAGTCTGTTTACTAAAAAAAGGCTCAAGATGTGTTTAGTACCAATAGAGGTCACACTAAAACACTGACGATGCCTAAAGAAGACATTTAGTTCTGAAAATTATAATTTTTTGTACATATTTCTTGTATTTTCTGTTCGTATCTTAAAAAAATAGATTGAAAAATAAATATGGATGGACATTAAAACTTTTAAAACAACAAGTCTGGTGGTGATGGCCTAGGACTTTTGCACAGTATGGTAATATATATATATATATAACTTACCGTAGATTTAAATTTATGTTTTTACTGGCAACATTTTGTTCAAAGTTAAATGAACATTAAACATTTACAAGTCTTTGTATTTACAGAGTGAAACAAAAAAAAAAAACAGCATCAAGCTAAACATTCTGGAAAACAAAATCTGAATCAAAAAACTGAAAAAGGTTGATGATGATTTCTGGTTCCCAGAATGCTTTGCATGAGGCTGTTATTGTATAGTTTTATTCTGTAAAGATAAAGACTTGTAAATATTTAAAATGTATTAAACTTTGAACAAACTCTTGCCAGTAAATAACATAAAATGAAATCTACGGTAAATTACCGGCAACCCAGCTGCAATAACATTGCAATTTCTACTGATTTTTTTTACAGCGTATATATATACACACACACACACACACACACACACATTTATTGTTACTCTATGTATTTACTTAATGCTGTCTTCACATGCATGGTGATCATGTTGGTGTCCTACTTGCACTAATGTGTTTTGTTCACCATAGGGAAGAAAAGAAGAACAAGAAGAAAAAGGAGAAAAAAGAGAAGAAGGAGAAGAAAGAGTAAGTCTTTATATGTCTTACATGTGCAACAGTGTGATTTCAGTGACATCCATCAAAGCCATTTAACTGTAATAACATTTTCTGCCATTGGAAAGCAAAAAAGAAAAGAAAGAGAAGAAGCAGAAAAAGCAGATGAAACTGAAAGAAGAGAAGGAGAAAGAAAATGAAAAAGAAAAAGAGAAGGAGAAGGAAAAAGAAAAGGAAAAAGTTAAAGAGGAGGGGTTGGTATCAGATTTATGTTTATCTGTCATTTCTAACCCGAATAATTACTCTTGATCATTGTTTAATTTGGTTTTCCAAGGCCTAAAGAGGTGTTTGTGATTAACCCAGCGGGACTTCTGTATTATCAATGGCTGTTTATAATCACCATTCCTGTCATGTATAATTGGACAGTTATCATTGCAAGGTAAGAATTCAAATTTCATGTTTCAAATTACCATAAAAAGCGTGAGAGCAGAATACAAATGTTATCTGTATATTTATATATTTAATCTATGAAGCCTGTGGTCTAATAGAGCGTACACACCAAACTCAAATTCAACAATCTCAGTAGATTACAAACAAAGTCAATTCAAAGAACTCACTCGGGGCGATGCAAATGACGTGAATTGGACAATGCAATAGCAGCAAAAACACGCGTAAAGCTACATTCAGACTAGCAGCGTCTAGCGGTAGCAGAGCGACACAATCCTATTGATTTCTAATTGATGGAAGCTTGGCGACTTTCGGCTACACGAGCGACAGAAACCATTGGTGACTGGATGGGGCGCGTCCAGTCGCACAACAAAGTTGAGAAATGTGCAAATTATGAGCGACATTTGGGAGCGACTAACAATAGCCATTTCTCAATACCAAGTACGTCGAACTCGGACTTGTGTCCTTCGTAGTTTGAACTTGCAAGTTCAGACTCGGAAGAACGAACTCCTGACGCGAAATGCATTCTGGGAAACTTCGCTGTCATAAGTCCACACAAGTCTCCTCTGATGCATCCTCGATAAAATGGGCGGATCAAGAACACATCCGGGGATTTTATGTGAACTTGGGCTTGATGCGAACTTTGAATTGGAACAGTACTTGGGCCGTGACTGATGACGTTTCTCAAGTCCACAAGAACACAAGTACAGACAAGAACGCATATTGAGAAACGGCTAATGAGAACGAAGGAGTTCACGTCATTCGTCACTAGTCAGTTACTGGACTGGACGTTACTCATTTGTTTAAATGCCTCTTTTGAAAGAGACGAACGACACACAGCGACAAAGCCTTTTATAATGTGAATGTACCTTTATTCGCCTCAAACGTGTTTCCACGCAAGTTGAAAATTTTCAACTCATGCGTTTGGTGTGCACGCAGCATTTGAGCCACTATTATACTTCTATTCAGTTTGCCAGACTCATTGGGTCTCATTTACTAATAAATGCGTACGTTTTTCGTATTAATATGCACACTTTAGCTTCTCACGAAAACTTTTCACCTTATCCACAACACGTGCGTACACACATGAGTTTGTTCTTATACTTATAAATATGCCATTTAATTAATATGACAGAGACCCGCATCTGTATCTAAAATAAAACAGGAAGGAGATCAAGTAATTGACGATTGGACTTCTCATTAGATTTACATGACGTTTACATTAGGCATTAAGCAGATGCTTTCATGTAGAGATTTAAAAAATGAATGAAAATAGGAAATTGTGAAAATTTGTCATTACGTGCATCTTATTTATATGTGTAGAAAAAAAAGTAGGCTATAATAATGTTTAATATAATGTAGCCTATATAATAATAATATAGATCATGTATAATAATAATTAATACAGAAAATATTGTAATATAAAATATAGTAATGTAAATGTTATATATCAACATTATTATAAAATTTATAATTATAGCCTAGTATTTAATTATAGTGTATGTGATTATTGCGTACGAGTGGTTTTAGGTTTTCTTGAATTTTCGATACATTTAGAATAAATGTTGATACAAAAGTTTTTGTTGAATCACGATTTGTTTGTATGCATGCTTAATGAATGATATTGAATGTCTTGTTTTAACCTTTGCTCAGATTTGTTTGAAAAATAGTAAACTTTTTTACACACAATTTTTAAGTATAATCAACTTGGATTTACAAGTAATTTCAACTCAGATTTTTTTTTTATCTTGACTAGTGATTTGATCTAACTTGAAAAATAAAGCTGAATTCACTTATTTCAACTTTATTTTATAAGTTACAGCAACTCATCAATAAAAAATTTGAAATGACTTGTTAATTTATATACAGTGCTTTTACAATCCATCTGCATGTGTTCTTGCTGCCGTGCATATAGAGCCTGTTTTGAGGAACTGCAACATGATTATATACTGATATGGTTCTTCTTGGACTACACCTCTGACCTGCTTTACTTAGCTGACATGGCCTTCAGAGCTCGAACAGGTGAAGTTTAACATAGGTTTCAGTTTCTCTTTAATGAAGGAAATGAGGTGAATCACTGCATGATGTATGAAACAGATTTCATGGCAACTTTCTTTGAATAGGTTACCTGGAACAAGGCTTGCTTGTCAAAGATGAAAAGCTCCTGCTTCAGCGGTACACAGACAGCTTCCAGTTCCGCATCGACGTGGTCTCCATGTTACCCACAGACATCTTCTACTTTGTTTTAGGGCTAGACTACCCCGAGATCCGCATTAACAAGCTGCTTCGCCTGAACCGCATGTTTGAGTTCTTCAAAATCTCAGAAACGATGACCAACTACCCCAACATTTTCCGGATCTGCACCTTGGTCATGTACATAATCATCATTATCCACTGGAACGCGTGCCTCTACTTTTCCTTCTCTAAGTCCATTGGGTTTGGATCAGATCCATGGGTGTATCCCGCTCTCACTGAACCGGAGTTTGACCAGCTGTTACGAAAATATTCCTTCAGCCTGTACTGGTCCACACTTACCCTTACCACCATTGGAGAGACGCCTTCACCCGAGCTTGACTCTGAATTCTTCTTTCATGTGGTTGACTTCCTGGTGGGCGTCCTGATTTTTGCCACCATTGTGGGCAATATTGCCACCATGATCTCCAACATGAACGCTGCCCAGGCACAGTTTCAGGCACGGATTGACAACATTAAACAATACATGCATGCGCGCCACGTCAGTAAAGACTTGGAGAATCGTGTCATCAAGTGGTTTGACTACCTGTGGAATAACAAGAAGGCACAAGATGAAAGAGAAGTCTTGAGGTACCTACCAGACAAGTTACGGGCAGAGATAGGCATGAATGTGCACTTGGATACGCTCAAGAAGGTACGGATCTTTGCGGATTGCGAGGCTGGTTTGTTAATAGAGTTGGTGCTGAAGCTTCAGCCTCAGGTCTTCAGTCCTGGTGACTACATCTGTCGCAAGGGTGATATCGGACGTGAGATGTACATCATAAAGGATGGCAAGCTTGCTGTGGTGGCTGATGACGGCGTCACTCAGTTTTGCGTTCTTGGAGACGGGAGCTACTTCGGTGAAATCAGCATTCTGAACATAAAGGGCAGCAAAGCTGGAAATCGTAGAACGGCCAATATTCGAAGCATTGGGTACTCAGATCTCTTCTGTCTGTCCAAGGATGATCTGATGGAAGCTCTAACGGAATATCCTGATGCTAAGGCTATGTTGGAGGATAAAGGGAGAGAGATTCTGCTGAAGGATGGTCTGCTGGAGTTGGACCCTACAAAACTGAAACCGGATGAGAGGGACTTGGAGTACCGCGTGAACCGGATCTACAGCACGCTGCAGATCATGCAGACCAAAGTGATGAAGCTGATAGCAGAACACGCAGAGACAAATAAAAACATCAAAAAACAGATTGTAGAGATAGAGCGGTATGCCGGGGAAGAGGTAGAGGATGAAGATGAAGAGGAGGAAAAGACAGAAAAAGCGATACAAGAGGAGGCCACAAAGGAGGAGAAGATGGAAGATGAGACAGAGGAAAAGAAAGAAGGAGATCCAGAAAAACAGAGGTCAGATAAAGATAAGGAAATGACGGGAGAAGTGACGAAGGAGGAAAAGGAGGAAAAAGATTGGGAACCGTAACGCATTAGCAAAGCAGGAAAACTTTGGATGAAAAAAACTAAATACATTAAAATAACCATGAAGTACACAAAGTATTTATGAAGAAATTTATGTCAATGTATACTTCAAATCATAATTCCCATTTCTTTTCTTCTTCCATTATGTTTTTTCAGTAAGGGATAATGTATTGTATAGTGTCTTTGTCTTGTATCACACTGAAGGGGCTTAATTCGAGATAACAACCAGCTGCTTGTACATTATCCTGTTTATTTCACACTATTTACCTCATAAGTAGGGTAAGGATATTTAAATATTGATTTTAAATATTAGGGTATATTACATTACCTTCCTTAAGGAAAACCTGTTTACCTTCAGTTTTAAGATAAGACCAGACGATCAAATGTCACGAACAATTTGGTTTAATCATTTGTAAATATCATGTTATATTTGTTCTTAAAAGACATATTTATATAAAATTTTTGTGTAATATTAAACTGTATCTGGGTCAGTGACAAAAAAGGTTTCAAAAATCGTTTAAAAAACTTGTTTTAAAAGCACGCATCAGGTTTATTTCAATGCAAATTGTGTATTTATGTTAATTTTATGCAATAAAAAATTACATTTGCACCATTTTTGTGAAAGTTAAGACTAAAGGGAGCTGAAAATGTCAAATGGTGTAACCGCCAATTGCGCCAAAGAATGAGAAATCTTAAATATTTTATATGTACAGTTTTGATATATATATTAAATAAATAAATAAATAAATAAATAAATAAATAAATAAATAAATAAATAAATAAATAAATATATATATATATATATATATATATATTAAATATAATTTATTAGTTATTTCTAAATGTAATTTGTTTATGTGTTTTTGTAATATTTGTCCTGACATATGCTGAAAACAGCTCTGTTTTCTAAATAATCTTTGACAAATTATGTAAAAATTAATGTACAGAAATTTATATTACTCTATATGAAATGAATATATTTAATTCCAATTTTTTATGATTATATTTTCATTTACAAAAATACTAGTTACACCAATTGAAACAGACCAGTTACACCACATTTACATTTTTGCAATTATCCCCCAAATATTCTTTCAAAATGAAATGAAACCAGAAATTTTAGACTAGACCTCAAAAAAGAGATGTGTGCAAGTAATCTGCAAATTTATTTGAAATTTTAACCTTTTTACATTAAATTGAATCATACGCAGTGGTGTAGTGCAGGGTATACGCAGGTATACGGAGTATACCCACCTCTTTATTTGATGGCAGGGGGTACCCACTTCTACTGGGGGCATACATTAAGAGTATACCCACTTCTACTGGGGCATAAATAAAGAGTATACCCACTTCTCCAGACACCACTACACCACTGATCATACGGACACAAAAACATTAACGTCACGTCATTGACCCACCTTTCAAAATGATTTGCAGCATCCGGGTTACTGTGTGTTATTAGTTTTGAGCAGTTGTTATCTGGGAATTTTTAGTTTTGTCTATTATAACAAATACATCAATAATCCATAAATATAATTTTAGCCACCACAAACACAGTCAAACGTAAAGACACAAATAAAGTCAGATTTGTGTGGTCTTTACAAGTAGCCTGTTTGGTGGGCACAAGAGTGCAGCAGAGAATCATAAATGAATAAACATTTCCACTTAAAACTCTCAACATTACAGCACAGATGCAACATTTCATGTCGTCTCTTGTATTGAGATCCCTAGATCAGTAGTCTTAGATCTGCCTTCTGATCTTTTAAACATATTTCATTTAATCTAAAGTGAACCAGATTTAGTTTGAACTCATTCAAATGGGTGATCAGGATAAATAAGTTATTAAATAAATAATTTTGATCTCTTCAAATAGGTTTCCCAGACATTTCAGTGTCATCAATTGGTTGGGCAAGCATGTGTCATTTCCCAAACTCACACCATTAAAGTCAATGTTGCAATGTTTGAAGAAGTTTAATTAAACAAAATGATGGTTTAATAGCAATACAGGGTAATGATCCTCTGATTGCATTACGTATAATTATAGTCGATGCATTTTAAACAGAGATAGGAACATTTTAACATACTGTTAAAGTAATTACATTGATTTTTATTTAAAAATAAGTGACTAAGTAGTCTTAGAATATGAAAAAGGAATTTTAATGCTAAAATCAGCATGTTTTTTTTTTAAAGGGCATGAACACAGGTAAGTGGTTCTCCAAAGATAAGACTGAAAAGGGAACATTTTGACATTTGTGAGAAGTTAGCCCTGTAATAGCTGAAAACAGCTTTTTTGCTGTGTCTATGCTTTTTCTCCACAAAGTCAAAACTGTACCTTTTCTGTTGCTGGAATGGTTCCCTCAAAAGTTTAATTTTGTACTTTTATGGGTATACAACACACTGAAATGAACCTTTTCGGGTAGATACAATATTATACCCTAAGGACCTATTGTGTACCTTAAAGAACAATTTTGTGCAAGTTCAAATTTATGGGTAACAAAACTGTTAAAGGTACCTTTAAATGCACACAATAGATCCTTAATGTATAGTAATTTACAACATTGTATTATGTTCAGTACCTGTAACGGTACAAAATGGAACCGTAGGGTACCACCCCAGCGACAGAAAAGGTACAGTGTTGTACCATATTTTTTTTTGACAGGGCATGCTTTTTGCATCCGTTAGGTGTTCCTATACATTTTTCTTCATTATTGATAAAGTAAGTATAATTTTATGCAGCTATATTTTTTCTGGTTTCCAAATAAAAGTATTTAAAATGATTGAAAGCATCACTTTTAAATTTTTTATTTCCCAGAAATCCTTAGTTTAGTTAGGGATGACTAAGAGTCATGATTTAGAGGTTTGGGGGTTATCTCATATATTGAATGGCCAAATATGTCTTGATATGATCTTTACTGTTATTTTGTGAAGTCCCACCTGTTCTCTTCTGCCATTTGCTGTCACACGTGGATACTTATTGTATTTGTTCAGAGAGATGATGAGAAAAGGAAAGTGACTGTGAAAAAAGGATATGAAAGAACAGAGGAAGTATGTCTCACATGGGAAAGCGAGATAAAGAAAGCACCTCTTGCCTGTGATTTCATGCATGAAAACGGTCCTCGACCATTTGTTTCCAGAGCAGCGTTTGTCTTAATGCGTTTAATTAATTAGACCAAGTCTGTCACTTGTAGAGACTATACATGACTTTCTTTTAAGTACTGAGGATTCTTAAAGCCTCTCTTGCTGAATTAACTTGACACAAATGTTGAGAATACAGAATGTATTAGTACCTTTGTTATTGGATTGGAGCAGTAAAATTGCACATGATGATTATGAACATAGAAGAGGGAAATAAAAAAGGAATGAAAAAGAGAATTAAACATTTTGTATAGATATATTAAATATATAATATATACACTCACCTAAAGGATTATTAGGAACACCTGTTCAATTTCTCATTAATGCAATTATCTAATCAGCCAATCACATGGCAGTTGCTTCAATGCATTAAGGGGTGTGGTCCTGGTCAAGACAATCTCCTGAACTCCAAACTGAATGTCAGAATGGGAAAGAAAGGGGATTTAAGCAATTTTGAGCGTGGCATGGTTGTTGGTGTCAGAGGGGCCAGTCTGAGTATTTCACAATCTGCTCAGTTACTGGGATTTTCACACACAACCATTTCTAGGGTTTACAAAGAATGGTGTGAAAAGGGAAAAACATCCAGTATGGGGCAGTCCTGTGGGTGAAAATGCCTTGTTGATGCTAGAGGTCAGAGGAGAATGGGCCAACTGATTCAAGCTTATAGAAGAGCAACTTTGACTGAAATAACCACTTGTTACAACCGAGGTATGCAGCAAAGCATTTGTGAAGCCACAACACGCACAACCTTGAGGCGGATGGGCTACAACAGCAGAAGACCCCACCGGGTACCACTCATCTACACTACAAATAGGAAAAAAGGCTACAATTTGCACAAGCTCACCAAAATTGGACAGTTGAAGACTGGAAAAATGTTGCCTGGTCTGATGAGTCTCGATTTCAGTTGAGACATTCAGATGGTAGAGTCAGAATTTGGCGTAAACAGAATGAGAACATGGATCCATCATGCCTTGTTACCACTGTGCAGGCTGGTGGTGTAATGGTGTGGGGGATGTTTTCTTGGCCCACTTTAGGCCCCTTAGTGCCAATTCTTATCGTTGAAATGCCATGGCCTACCTGAGCATTGTTACTGACCATGTCCATCCCTTTATGACCACCATGTACCCATCCTCTGATGGGTACTTCTAGCAGGATAATGCACCATGTCACAAAGCTCGAATCATTTCAAATAGGTTTCTTGAACATGACAATGAGTTCACTGTACTAAAATGGCCCCCACAGTCACCAGATCTCAACCCAATAGAGCATCTTTGGGATGTGGTGGAACGGGAGCTTCGTACTCTGGGTGTCCATCCCACAAATCTCCATCAACTGTAAGATGCTATCCTATCAATATGGGTCAACATTTCTAAAGAATGCTTTCAGCACCTTGTTGAATCAATGCCACATAGAATTAAGGCAGTTCTGAAGGAGAAAGGGGGTCAAAAACAGTATTAGTATGGTGTTCCTAATAATCCTTTAGGTGAGTGTATACCTCTATAAGGTACCTACTTATATGTATCTTTTAGGTACAAAAGTGTACTTTTGGAAAAGGTACCGCTCCAATGATAACTTTAGTACTTTCAATACCTTTGTTTTTGAGAGTGCAAGGCAACTTGCTGTGTGAAATATTTAATACAAAAAAATTGAATCAACAAGCTTCTGTCAGCAGGCAACACCGCCTCACGCAGTTGTTCAAATGCTCTTATTTGGCAGTACAAAAGGCCCCAGGGAACATATTTCTTGTTTCAATTTATAAAAGTGTTTGTGCTGCCTTAAAATTTTGAGTCAATTCAACTAAAAATATTAATTGAGTCAACAGGTGTTTTTTTTTTTTTTAGTTGAAACAACAAATCTTTTTTACTAGACTGAAAGTCACTTTGGATGAAAGCATCTGCCAAATGCATAAATGTAAACGTGACCCAGTCTTTGAAAAGTCAACATTGCGAGTTACTTTTCCTACACATTGTTTTGAGGTATCCACATTATGTGTCATTTCATGTTGATTTTGAGTTCAAATAAATAAAAGGGACAACACAAGATGTGTTAAAACACCACAAAGTTTTAAGTTAAGGATGTTAAGATTGTGTTAATTTAACACATTTGTTTTAAGAGTGCACATTAAAATCATCCCTACGTAAACATTCTGGGCAAATATAATTTTGATATCTTTAATATTGACTGAAGGTTAAAGATTAAAATGAATGTGGAATCAATGATTTAAATCAAACTAATGCTCCTAATCTCATTAGATTTAGACTTTAGTCTGAATTTCACAGACAGGGTCACATTTGTATGGCCCAGCACTTACTTATTATAGCGTTTCTGTTATAATGTGTGTTGTTAAGCACTAAACTGAGTTTATCTTAAACATACTTGTCTATTATCGCATTTGCAATTGACTGGCGCAGGTCTAAAAAAATGACCTATTGGAAAAGTGCCACTTTAGGTCATTACCATCACCCGAAAGTCTGCAGCCACTTTAATGGCCGTTGTTTGTCTTCGGAGACTGCTGTTGCCAGACCTCAATACCAAATCAAATGGGAAAAAGCAATTTGCTTTGAAAGTAGATCATCTGGCAGTATTTAGTGTATAAACCAAATATTAAAGTGAACCTATTTCTTTGCTAAAAAACAACGTATTTGGTATAAGGTGTATTTGGTATAATACAATGTGTTCACGTGGTTTATGGTAAAAAAAAAAAAAAACATTATTTTCTAGCACAGGATATACTGCTTTCCTCAAACACTCTGATTTTGTACAAAGCTCATCGATCTGAAAAGCTCTGTGTCCCTCATTGGCCGGCAAATCTGTATGTTGTGATTGGCCTGAATACCTCTGACATCAGCTGGAAATGTGACGCTTCTTACCATGTTTGAAAGATTCACTCACAATGCAATGCTAACAGGAGTTAACTTACAGGCTGTAAGTCCTAGCGGGAGGAATTATGATAATTTCGGTCTTGTCCATGTCAACCGACCCAAGAAGTAAACTGTTGCCTACAATCCGTGTATTTGTTGTAGTACAAGAAAAGAGGTTTATGTTGGAAATGATAACTAATACACACCAAAGGAAATGTTAAATCGTGAATCGGAACACAGTTGCTCTTTAAAGAAAATTACTGTATTGTTGTATCAAGTCAATATTATGTACTGAATATTGTTCCCAGTCATATCTGCCTAGAAAATCGCAACTTAACTCTTTCACCGCCAGCGTTTTTAAAAAAAGTTGCCAGCCAGCGCCAGCCTTTTTCATGATTTTCACCAAAGTTTAATGCCTTCCAGAAAATGTTCTTCTTTAAATATATAAACATACAATATACCAAATGAAAGAACAGACCCTCTGCTTTCAAACAAAAAAAACCGTTTCATCCTACCTTTAGTGGTTCTTTTGCAATCAGCTTTTGAATATGGGTAGGTTTTTGCAAAAACACCATATTTTGAGCAAAAAGCAGAGATAATTCCATTTTTATGACGGACTTTTCATAGAGATCCCATTCAGAGCGATCTTTAAAACAGACACGGACATGCAGCCGCTTGCTATAGGGCAATACTTCCGGGTTTAAAAAGTTGCGGAAGGGCGCCACCTGGTGGATAATAGCGGTATTGCGGAAAGACGGAATATCTCGTCATTGGCGGGGAAGCGTTTTCTCTTAATTGACGAGATATCTCGTCAATGGCGGGGAAAGAGTTAAAATGTTTCTGTCGGTCTTAGTACACAATGTAACTACAGAAGAGTCAAGTTTTAAATAGGAAAAATATTGAAACACTTTGGTTATTTTTTTTGGCGCGATGCTAATGGTCTAATCAGATTCAATGGATTATGCTATGCTAAAAGTGGTACCGTCAGACCCGGAGATCAGCTGAATGGATTCCAAAACGCTAAGAATCAAATGTTTAACTCTAGGGGAGCTGGAAAATGAGCATATTTTCAAAAAAAGTGGAATGTGCCTTTAACATTAGTTAACATAAACTAACAATGAACAATACTTTTACAACATTTATTATTACTATTAGTTCATGTTATTTTTAGCAACTAATATTAACATTGATGTAAAGTGCTACCGACTACATTATTAAAAAAAAAATCAGTTCTACACAAGAAAGAGATATAGTGCACAAGTTAGATGAGTCACTTTAAAAGTTTTTATTGTTTCATTTTTAAAGCTTAAAATCTTCAGTCCGCATTCATTTTATTACACAGAGATATGAAAATCAGCACATTCCTCATAATTTATAATTTCTTTTTTTTCACAGAAACACATTATAGGGGTTAATGTAAGAACAAATGATAACAGACTTTTCATTTTCGGGTGACCTTTATTTTAAAGCAGGTGCAGAATAGACTTTTGTGCCAGTTCTCAAATTGCCACACATTTTACTGAAGTGACTCTTGCATTGAATCTATAAAAAGTTTAAAAGTCCATGCCTGAGAGACTTCCAAAGCTGCTGATTTAAATCACTACCTCTAATCTTGGTAGAGCACTAATCTTTTAACAAATGCAATATTAGATTAAAATGATCACTTATCAGAGAATAAAAGTGCATAGGGGACTAATGTCATTAATTTTATTGTTTTAGATCATGTTTAATTTTTTCATATTTAATAGTCTGATGTGCTCGATTAATTAAAAATTGAAAGTTTGTTTGTCTGACATTATCATGTGTAACTTAATCTCTTTACAATGATTTCCCTTAACAAACAACACACTGTGCACTGCGATCTCATCTTAATTTTTTTATAATTGCTTGCGACTGAGAATCTCACTTGATACCCATTTTCCAAACATGTGCCAGATCTCGATGCATGATAAGAAAATTTAGTGTCATTTTAATGAATCTTTTCAACAGCAGATCCACCCTTGTCATAGTCCTTTTCTTGCTATTATCACAGTATGCTAAATGAAGCATCTTATCAGGACTCTTTGACATTTGCATTACGACTTTTCTATTCCCAGATTCTGTGTTGTGACCTTCATGGTAAAAATGCCAAGACCTTGTCAGACCGATGAGCCACTTAAACATTTAAGATGAGCAGAAATAAGAACTGAAGAAAAAAATTACATATACTGTAATTTACTAGGACCTCTGCAATGCCAATATTTTAAAAAAAATGTTGAATATTACTCAGATGAAAAATAATATAATTATACATTTATATAATGAAACAGACCATGTTGGAAAAAAGAAAAAGGTTGATGAATATCTATGGTTCCCATGCAGAATGCTTTGCATGAGGCTGTTATTTTATAGTTTAATTCTGTGAAGACAAAGTTAATGTTCATTTAACTTTGAACAATCTGTTGCCTGTATATAACATAAATGTAAATCTATAGTAAGTTACTGGCAAACAGCTGCACAGTTGTACCTTAAAAGGTACCGTTTTGTGCCTTTTTTTCTAGTGTAGCCTACTAAAATAAGTTCAAAGCTGAATTAAAGAGATGATTATTCATTAAGATTTCTGCTAAATTCTGAATTAATGTTGGGAATGTGATGCTTTAATTCACTCTCAGTTTGCACTTAAACTTTCATGGTTTGTGCAAAACCTAATGATTCATATTATCCCAGCATGATCTGAGAATGTTCAAAGAGCATTGTGTGAGCTTCAATGGATGCAAAGAAATCTGACCTTTTGTACAAAGAAGCTGACATGGTCGATGTAACAAATTGGCTTACATTGATTACTGACCTAGAAACTGAGCTGAATATTTCCTATTCATTTTTTTTGTCATCGCATGTTTTGCTTTGCTTATCACAATCCCAAAACTTTCTGTTTACCGTGTTTCATATGCATACTTGGGTCCCTTGTGGGTATACTTGGACCTGAATACACCCCGAATGTGGCACTCACATGGATCACAGCGCCCCCTAATGCAGGGGCGTCATGCACCATTTTTTTTTTAAGGGAGCACAGTGTGCACAGCTTACAGAAATTTGTGCATACACAGACATCAAACGAAATATTATAGAGCTTTTATTTTTTTCATGGCACCTACATTTCTAACAATCCGAACGCCCGTGCTTTCATGTAAAAACCTCCAAAATAAAAATGTTGACTAACTTTTATATCAAGTACTATTCAATCGGAATAATGACATATTGGTATCATATTTACATCTGAAACGGCATGTTTTATTTATTTAAGTTTTAATAAATGACTTGTTTAATTGTGTCATTAATGCATTTTGCACAACAACTGCATATGAAATTAATGTAATTTTAAATCCATAAAGTATATAAACAACGAAAATGACATAAGCTTTAGCTACGTGATTGATTTTAATGTCTAATAATGATTTAAAAAAAATTTGTAGATACAATTATTAGAGGAATGCATTATTGCATCAAATTTTACCTCATATGTGAGCATGTGTGATTCCACGCCCCCGTGAACTCTGGCGACCTTTATCAATGTACCAAGAAGATGAATCTAGAAATCTACTAATATAACGTCGAGCGAGTCACATTTTCAACCATACATTTTTTACACAGAGGAGGTTAACTGCATATTACCGTACTGGGGTTTGGAAATGTTGTGAGCATTTTACCTATTTTAATTCCTCAGATGGCAAAATGCAGCTGCAACAGCAAAGAGCCCGGAATGACGTCTGCGACTGCGCTTACTGCAAGACCTGCTGCCAGAATAAAGTAATGTAACACGATCAAAACGGCGAAAATCTCCAAAAAGTGACAAAAATGCAGCACAGAATTGATAATATTGTGCATATTAAACAGATTAAAAGTCAAATAACAGATTAATGGATGCTTCTTTGATTTTGAGGTTGCATGCAAAATCCATTTGGCAAAAAAAAAAAAAAACCAAAGGTGCACCCCCTCAGTTTGAATGGGCATGACACCTCTGCCCTAATGTGTGGTTCAGTTTATTTTTATATTCTGACTTTTATTATTTACATTGTTTATACTGTAGTTGCATCTTAAGTGATTTTGCAACTGTTTACTGTTTCGTTCAAAGAAGTGGATTATTTTTACCAGAGTGCTTCCATGCACTTTTTTTGGCAGCGAAAGACATCAAATTTGATTAATGCCAATGAAATCACATTGCAAAATTTGTGAGTGGGATTTTCAGAATGGTCTTTCGGGCTGTTATGACACAATTCTTTGTTTTTAAATGTACACTTTGTAGTTATGAACAATATTTAGAAAGCAGAAATAGTGTATCTACCCCATGATTTTATTCTGCAAATTTGATGTTGTTGTAATTGCAGAGGAAACTTGAGTGACAGTTATGAAATCTTGGCGATGCCAAGGTCACTTACACTGAAGTGAGCATTTGTGAGAAGAAGATAAATTTTGTCAATATGTTCAGCTGAGGCCTCGAGGTCATCATGGAAATGTAGGACGAGGAAGAGAAAGCACAGTTACAGTGTAGCACTTGCAGTATTTAAAGATCCACATGCCTGCTATTTTACCTTTGACTAAGAACATGCATCCAACTCCTCGCTTTCTTCTGTAATTTGTAAAGCTCTTATGAAAGCATTTAGACTAGAGTTGGACTTAAAAAGCTTTCTAAAAGCCTACAGATAATAAAGTCTTGATTGATAACACTCTTGCCTGTTTTGTTACTACAGGCTATTATTTTCCAGGACAAATGCGTTTGTGTGCCACTTGGTGTCAAAATAATTCAACCCCTTCCCGATGCCTGTTTCTTGTGACACATAGCGTCACTGACAGCTTAAATAAGATAAACAGACAACTTCTCCCCCTAACACTACACAAAGCACTTTACAAATCTGTCGGCTAACAGACAATAGAATATAAGAATCATCCAAATTACTCAGAACAGTGCAAAAAAGTGATTTGGTTACTTTTGCTTCTGGTATGTCTCACTGTTATTTTTAAATGCATTTCAGTTTATGTGACATTTCAGAATGTTAAAAAGATAACAGTGGAAATGGAAATGGAAAGCAAGACCATCATAGCAGCCTTTAAAAATTACACATTTGACAGTAAATGGTGACTTGTCAACAATTTCACCAGGAGCACCAGGGTCATAGGCAGGTGCATTATTTTCAGATTTGACAGCTCAGAATGACACGGTGTAGCCAGTGTTTATTCAGATAACAGCAGCTGGGTGCTGAGGAAAACTGGGGTTTATTATTTATATGTTTTTTATGCTAATATAAAAATACACTCAATAATTGAAAAATATAAGAAAATCATAAGAAACACAAACTCTCCCTTAGTCCTCCAAAAATAACAACATCATTAGTTTGTGCAAGCAACTTAACACAACTTGAATCCCCCGTCCCCCTGTACGCCACTGGTTGGAGGATAGGACGATAAAAGCAGTGTTTGTCATTATAACAAAAAACTGAAATGATCAAGTCCGATTCTGTTGCTTTCACGCTTACAAACTCCACCATGAGGCTCTGAAACCTTCATCTGTTCACATGAGTTATTTTTAATAGTCACTTGTTGAATGTCTGTTTACAGAAAACTGCATCATTATTAGCTGTTTTCTGGACCTCAGGCTAAAGTTAAAGTCTAAAGTACACCTTGTTAGCTCCGATGTCAAAGGTCATTGGACTGTGTTGGAAGTTGCTAATGTTTAGACGTCTACGTGCAATGTGAAATAAACATCTCCAGCTGGTTAATATCTCTATGGCATTCAATGAACCTGTGTGAAGGACATTACTGCAGTTATGCTGTCCATAATAAGTCCATAATGCCTTTGTGCAATATTCCATAGAGATCCTCTAGGTTTTCTTTCAACCCATGTCTTCAAAAGATTTTGCATTTTACAAATACACATTATTCCCACTGCAGTCTTGCGGTATTGACAGTCAGGTTTGGGAATTGCTTAGAATCAATGCGTGCAGTAATGCAGGGTTTCAATAGATTTCTAAAGGCACACCATCAGACGAACCTATTTTCTTCTTCACAGTTTGGAGCTTGGAAAACGTGCGCCAATTACGTTCACTTTTCACAGATGGAGTTTGGAAAATGTGCAACAATTACATTCACTTATCCTTTTGTCTTTCTTAAGAAAAGAAGAAAAACTACCAATATAAAACCTTAAAATATATACTTTACATTGTGGATGGATTCAAGTTCATCACATTTGACAAGTCAATTTTGGCCACTGGTATATTTTTCTTTGGCGATTAATGCACATCATTTAAAAACTGTTTTCTTTTCTGCATTCAGACAGAGAAAACCTATGGGATTGCTTGTTTATATTGGTTATTGTCTGTTAGTGACCCTGGGGCTTGTTCAGAAATGGTGGCAGGTGAAGCCCATGAGGGATCAGTGTATTTCTCCTGACATTTAGGAATGTGACACGTTGAAGCGATAATTGAAAGGAGGGGAATCTAAGTGTGAGGTGACTGGAAATATTGCAGCCAATTTTGTCCACATTTCTGGCAGCCTTAACTCTAAATGCCTCATGCAATGTTGCCCAATGTTGAGGTCACTCTGCATGTACCCCATGATCAATTTTTCAAGATTTGACTGACATCCTAGCTTGAGTGCACTTGGAGAGGTACAGCGCCTTTTGCATTTTATTGTGTGCTATGGTAGTCAAAGTGATAAATAAACCATGAAAACTTTTTACTTTCCTATACTCAATTAATTCCATACTTTATTCCTTACATATTTTATACAAACACAACTGTCATTTTCATAATTAGTAATTTTCATAGTTTAAAAACTGTACTAAATAAAATCATTAACAGCTTTTATTTGACAAGATCAAGGCTACTTTGGCAACCTTGCCACAGGATATTTTCAAGAAGTCCCTTTTTTGCATCCCCTGCAATCCCTCCAGCGACGTTTAATTTTCTGCACTCCATCAGCCCCTTAGGTGATTAAATAATTTACCTCATACCGTGCTTTTGTGTAATTTCTCCATTACTTTTTACTATGCTTAATTACCATTCTGGAGGCAAAAACTCCATTTTCCTTTTTCACCATGTGGTGAACAGCAGACTTGAGTTATACAATGTCTTAACAGTGTTGGGCAGTAACTAGTTATTAGTGATAATAATAATATTACTTTTTCTTGAAACTAGTAGTGCACTTTTTGTAATAATATTACAGTTACCATCAAAATAAAATGGCTAGTTTCTTTTTGTAACAACGTTCGGCAACATGTTTGGTTGGTTTCACCCATAGACAGTAAAAGAAATGGACACAGCGACCCCATTGGATTCAACGGAGACAAGTGAAGTCAATTAGAAGCACACACTTCCTGGGGGTCGAGCGTACTGCGCAGACTCAGACTGAGCTTGATGACGTAGATGTGACGTGAGCAACCTGTCTCACAATTGTAAGTCTTCTAATAGCCGTGCTACAAGAAATGTGAATCACCCACCGAATCTTGCAGAGACGGCGAGCGTAAACAGGAGCAAATTTTGGTAAGTATTTTGATTAATAATCTCCCTTGACTTTATGCCTACATGTCCACCCGATTTTCTCATAGACAGTAAAATATTGCCTCCGAGCTTCTCCTCCTGTCCATACGGTAATTTCTCTACTGTGCGACAGAGAGTCGCAGGTTATGGTGCATCGTATCGTTAGCCTATTTTTCTAAAAACTGCTTCTACTGGGCCATAACATAAGATACAAGGAGTCTTTTATACATTTTTGTGTTTCTTTAAAAATAATTAATGGACAAATGGAGTCTTTAAAAGCTTCAGATGTAAAGTTATGCACTGTCAAAGTGACGCCAAAATGAATGGGAGTCAATGGAATGCTAACAGCACGTGGGGGTCCGCTAGTCAATGGCGGCACCCGGGGAAGCTTCAATAAAATATGAAATCCTGTTGCAGACTATTATTAGCTGGGAGTAATATGGAAAGTAATAATATTTCTTTTGAAAGGAGGAACTAGTAATGTAACATAACTTTTTTTTGTACCAACACTGCTTATAGATATACACACTGTATACTGTATTTGTTTTCATGTTCCTGAAGCTTTTGCTTTAATAGTTTCGAAGATTATTGGGAACACACAAACTGATTAAAATGTACAGCTTGAATGCACTGTAAGTCGCTTTGAATGTAAATTCAATTAAATGTGTGTCCTGAAAACTTAATGCTCCTTTGTTACAGTAGCCTACTGTAAATGTTGTATACTGTACAGTGTCCTCCATGTTTGGCACAAAAATATTTGGTTCTTTGAGAAAACAAAAACACTTCTTCTATGGCATCGCTGTTAAGAACCTTTAAACAAAGACATATAATATTAACAAGATGCGTCACTGGCCAACCCAATCCCACGGAAATCCGTTTAAAAACAAAATATTTGATTAATGCATTCATGTTTTTGACACAATTTTCCACAGTTTTTTTCGTGCCACTGGAGCATGAATGTCTTTTTCGTGTCACCCAGCATGAAAAAAAAAATGTAACGACTTTATCGTGTCATTTTATATATTTTTTCTCATTGTTTTTTCCTATTTTTTGACCATTGATGCTTGGGGTTGGGGTAAGAATCACTTTCTGCGACATCCTAACCCAAACCCCAATTCTAACCCCAACTCCAGGCGAGAATAGTTTTAAAAGCGGAAGATAAACTGGTAGAAACCGAGGGGCAACCCCAATTCATAGACTGGCCGCTTGAGGCTGGCTTCAAAAGGGAGTCAATTCCCATAGACTTCCATGTAAAAATGCCCAAATTTAGAGCAGAAAATAATATGTTTACAGACTGGTACAAATCTAATTTTGCCCTTCATGACAACTGTGAGGGGGTTGAATATTATTGTGACTCTTCCGTTTAAATGATATTAAGCCTTAAAGTTCGCAGAATTTAGGGCATGGTCACTTGAGTGATGCGCGGTGACGCACGGCCAAGATGGCGACGGTAGACACCGCCTACTTTAAACATCAAAAACGATCTTTAGAAACTAATGGGTGACGTCACGGACACTACGTCCATCTTTTTATACAGTCTGGTAGAAACCAATGCAAATCTAACCCTGAATCTAACCCTAACCCCAAGCAACAATGAGAAAAAAAATGACATGATAAAGAAAGCCCACAGACACGAAAAACTGTTTATAGAAATTTGTGCTGGGTGACATGAAAAAGACATTCATGCTCCAGTGGCACATAAAACAGCAGAAAATCATGCTAATAACACAAATAAATTAATAAAAAATTTGTGACTATAAAACGACTTGATTATAAATGATGGTAACCACACAGTTGACATCACCCTTTGAATTCCATAGTAGAAAAAAAAACTAATACTATGGAAGTCAATTGGTAGTCAACTGTGTGCTTACCATTTATGATCAAAATATCTTTTGTATTCAGCAAAATAAACTAACTCATACTGGAGAGTGACAACATGAGGGTGAGTAAATAATGACAGAGTTTTCATTTTTGGGTGAACTATTGTTTTAAATTACTTATGTGGACTATGTACTGTATGAAAGGCTACTGTATGACACAAAGCTATTTATTATTTATTTTACTCATCCTCTTCTATGCACTGACACAGAGAAAGAATGACACTTGAGGTGTGGACTGACATTGCTGAGGCTATTAGTTTATAGTCTGGTGGGAAATCTTTATCTTTTATTTAGACACGAAGAGTAAACTCTGACCTGTTGTATTCCTTGTACCTATGAATTGGTTTTGCATCAATATATGTATATTTTTGTATTACCAGCATGGCATCTAATGAACTAGCAAGACCAGTTTTTGATATACAGTAGTGTGATAAGCATGTTGTTCCTGCTGTGAAAAGAACATTGTAGTCATAACCTTGAAGAAAATGTTTATTTTATTTCGGTGTCTTTATGACTAGATGAAATGTTCAAAATGCATGTGGGAACAGTCTGTTTATTTTTTAAAGCAATGTGGCACTTTATCAGAATTACTTGCTACAGACGTGAAGAGACTCTTTCTTCATGGGCATAAGTTGCATGTTATATACACATTTTTGCCTTTCACCTCAACGATGGAAAAGTAATGTTTGTGCTTTTTATACTTTGTGCGACTCGGATCATGGATGGACTGCAGCGCGAGAACCAGGCTGCATGTGAGTGCCTTGGATGGGGCGATGCATCCTTTCACGGCAGTTTCCAAAAGTCTCCAACCACGCCAGAAAAGATCGCCAGATTTGTCCTAGTCGCTTTTTTAAAAAAGTCGCTAAAGGGGTCTAAAAAGTTTCTTAATCTAGCGACAAGTTAGCAAGACTGCACGGACTTTTTTTACACTGTAAAAGACTTTCTGCTCGGACTGACTGTTTGTGCTTGTTTATAAACTCTGCTGCCTCTGGTTGGCTAACGATGGAAATTAAGCCAATCATCATCAGCTATGTGGTTGTCCCACCCCCTCTAAGACACACACACACCAATCATCGTAAGAAATGTGTCCCACCCCTAAACACACGCAGAGAAAAACTACATTGCCTTTCTGGCTAAAAGACCCTACTCGGGTATATATTATATATATTAGGATACCAGCGCTGGGGTGGCATATGGGGTGGCAATGCTTTTTTTTAGGGTGGCAACTGCCACCCCGTGCCACCCCGGTAGATCCGCCCCTGTTTTATGTATTGTTTTCTCTTTTTTTCCTACTTTAAATCATTGTCGCTTGGTGTTGGGGTTAGATTTGGGGTTTGGATGTACTTTTATGCATTGGTTTCTACATGTTTTTCTTCCGCTTTTAATACTGTTCTCGCCTGGAGTTAGAGTTAGAGTTGGGGGTTGGGTTAGGATGTCTAAAAATGTAACAGAAAGTGATTCTTAACCCAACCCCAAGTGACAATTACACAAAAAAAGTCCTGCAATAGACACGAAAAACTATTTTAAACAATTCATGCAACTGACACGAAAAAGACATTCACGCTCAAGGCATGAATTAAAGCTGAATTTTGTGCTATGGACACAAATAAATTAATCAAGTTTTTTGTAACTATAACACAACTTTCCATGAGATCAGTCTGTTTTAAAATGGTCTCTTTACCTTTTCCCGATTCACAACGCTGAAGATTTTGACACACAAGAGTCAGAAATTCTAGTCCAAAATGTTGCCTAAGATAAAAAAAACCACCTCACATGGAGTCAATCACATTTAGAATTTGCTTCTGAAAATTTTGTTCGTCATAATTTTTTGGGATCTGGCTCAATTTTTTGCATTTTTCTCGTCGAAAAGCATTTTGAGGGGTGTTTTGACAATTTAGAGCTATAACACGAAACACAAAATCCAGAATAGTGTCTGACAAGTTGATCCACTTTGTCTCGCAGCACAATGTATGACAAAAAAAGTACAGAATAAATAGAGATGTGATTTAAGACAAATTGAAAATGAATAATGTAATTAGGCATGAGACGATTACAGTTTTCAAGATAAAAGAGTCTAAAGTTTTATAGAGTCAAGGTTTCAAAATCACTGCATTCTTCTGTGATACCGTTTCCAAGGTATGAGCTATGTTTTTACACAAAAATAATTTAATTATTCAAGTCATGTAATTGATTTTATGTTTACTTTATATGTATGTTACAGAATGGTTTTTTTTTTAAGAATATTACAATTTAAAGCTTTTATGTTTACCTCGCATTCATGTTCTATGTTCCTTAAAAATAAAATGTATATTGTGTCCAGTTGAAAAGTTGTTGTTGGTATTTATTTGTGTCCATGGAATGAAATTCAGCTTTTTTTCATGTAGCCCAAATGTCTTTTTCGTGTCACCCCGCACAAATTTCAATTTTTTATGGCACAACTTTCTATTTCGTGTCATTTTATGTATTGTTTTCTCTTTATTGTCTATTTTTAATCATTGTCGCTTGGTGTTGGGGTTAGATTTGGGGTTTGGATGTTTACTTTTAATACATATTACAAAATGTTTTTTTTTTAAGAATATTACAATTTAAAGGATACAATTTATATTGTGTCCAGTTGAAAAGTTGTTGTTGGTATTTATTTGTGTCCATGGAATGAAATTCAGCTTTTTTTCGTGTCTTTAGCCCAAATGTCTTTTTCGTGTCACCCCGCACAAATTTCAATTTGTTATGGCACAACTTTCTATTTCGTGTCATTTTATGTATTGTTTTCTCTTTATTGTCTATTTTTAATCATTGTCGCTTGGTGTTGGGGTTAGATTTGGGGTTTGGATGTTTACTTTTAATATATATTACAAAATGTTTTTTTTAAGAATATTACAATTTAAAGGTTACAATTTATATTGTGTCCAGTTGAAAAGTTGTTGTTGGTATATGCAGAAAATAACACATTTTAGTGATGTAATGATAATGCTGCAACACAATGAAACCGTTATTAAGATTATCATCCCTCCAAAATCTCGTAAGGTTGTATCTTCAATCCACCTGAAGAAAATAACTCTGCAAGTAACTTTAATGTTTTGTGACATTACAGTAGAGAAGAAAATGTTATATGGATTGCAGCTTTAATTTTATTTCCAACTACATTTATGTTTTATGAATGAGTAAAGGGAAAAGGGACAGTATTTTATCAACATGACATAATTGATATCTTCTTCAGCAAACCTCTAACATCTGTCCTAACACATACTGTATTTCAAATCTTGTACTAATAAAATGATGAATCCAATATTTTAAGTAGTAAATTAAGAAGGATGAGAAGCCCAGTGGCTCAAAAGCTTGAAAACACATTAGTTATGTGGTTTAATGTCATCCTTTGACATTTGATTCACAACTACCAAAATACATTTATGATTAGCATTAAACCATGCTTAGGTTGAAGCTATCCGGTTGTATTTAATATGTATGGAAGTTGTTATCACAGAATGAAACCTACAGAGTGTCTTGTATCACCCTAATAGGGTTTATTTTTTGATAACGACCGTCTGACTACATTATCCTGCTTATTGCTTGGCTATTTCCCACATAATTAGGCAGTTAAACACAAACTATTGATTTGCTTTTTTTATCAGTTATTATTTTATTACGTAAACCAAATAATTTATATATGGTTACTTATAGAACAATTAACTTTGACTTTGTTCATCTGGATGAAATCTAAATAAACTCTGTTTAAAGTGATTAAATGATGGTTAGTGAGAATCATATGGCTCATAAATGTATTTTTAGCTTTGTTTCATTAGCTAGAACATCTGCCTTAGCATGGCTCCACATTCCCTGTAGTTGCAATAAAATCACTCAGTCTTATAAAAGAGATGCTTTGACAGACCTCCTGTGATGGGAACTTCTGAAGTCCTCACTACGGCACACTCCTTTCGGCATTGTTTCTGTGTCTTGAACCCTATTCACACAACACTTTGGTCCCAGAAGATTTCTGTAAAATTGGCAGAGAGGCTTCTGTGTGAACGCAAATATGTCCCGTAAATGTTCTGGGTTCATTGCCGTAACATACACAGAAATCATTCTGTGTGAACAAGACGCAGAAGAAACAATGCCCTATGGTAAGGGGCGTGCCATAGTGAGGACATGTGTGTCAACCAGAAGTTATGGTTCATACGCAGATCATCATTCACCATGAGAAGTGAAGTAGAGATCAGGGAGCTTGTCACTATCCACGCTGAATCTGAGATCATTCGCCAGCATGACAGAACAGCGCATCACATGCTCCTTATGATCTTGTCATAAACTAAAATGCACGCGCATGGTTTCTCATATGAGAAATCACAAATAAATAGCAAACTTCAGACACTGTGGAAGAAATTTGTCACGTGTCTTTTTGCACACACAGATTCCGGAAAATCATTGGCAGTGTGAATCAACCAAAAATCAAACGATCCTGAAAAATTCCTGGACGCATTTTCTGTGTACTTTCCCTAATCTTTGTGTGAAAACGCTATTGTTGGAGGGAGCAATCCCAGAACATTTACGGGACGTGTTTCACACAGAAGCCTGTCTGTCACATTTTACAGAAATTTTCGGGGAACAAATTGCTGTGTGAATAACTAAGTTGTAGCACATGTTGCTAGGAATGTCAGGATTATGGGTTTGATTCCCAGGTATTGCATGGACAGTTAAAATGTATACCCTAAATGCACCCACATTTTGGATAAAAGCATCAGCCAAATGTGAAAATGTAGGTTACTGTAGGTCAAAATTACATGAACATCTTTTCGCTGTAAACCTGTAAAAACAGATGCCCAGTCCTTCTTTATTTCTACATTTAGTTTAACAATATTTTTTGGGCACAACCCTCTTGTCAATAAAAACTGATGTTGTTCAAATTCTGTTACAGTGGCCATTAACCCGTTTGCTAAATGTATTTTATCCATTGATTAAATTCAGCATCCAGCCCCATTTGTCCCTGCCACTGCTTTAACTCAGCACTCTGAATCGATCACTTTCTCTCTCTGTAGCACTAGTAGTTAGATCAGCTCGTCACATTGTGCATGGCACTGCATCTGAGTCTGTTGCGCTTCCGCGTGCGCTCAACAGGAGAAAAGGCACAATTACAAAGCTTCAAAACTTAAAAGCGATTTAGAAATCGATAGTGGGTCGATCTATATCTGCTCATAAGGGACCATGTTACCATTTCTTGCTTGAGGAAAAGACTCTTGGACGAGTTTGGCACGGTGTACATCACGCGCATCTCCTGAACGCTGATTTTCTTTACATAATTTATTTCACACAATTTGGAAACGTTTTTTGCCATGGCAGCGGCACAGAACGGATCTAACCTAACTGGGAACTTGACCAACCAGTTCGTGCAGCCGCCGTGGCGCGTCGCGCTCTGGTCCGTCGCGTACAGCTCCATCCTCGCCGTCGCGGTGTTTGGGAATCTCATTGTGATGTGGATCATTCTGGCGCACAAGCGAATGCGTACCGTCACCAATTACTTTCTGCTCAACCTGGCGTTTTCGGACGCGTCGATGGCAGCTTTCAACACTTTGATCAATTTCGTTTATGCCACGCACGGAGATTGGTACTTTGGAGAATCCTACTGCAAATTTCACAACTTTTTCCCCGTCACGTCTGTCTTCGCCAGCATTTACTCTATGAGCGCGATAGCGGTTGACAGGTAGAGTGCATGCGAGTTGACATTCAATTACTGTGAGAACTTGACTTTAATGTGATGTATGTATACAAGCAGGCTAAAGTATTGGGGCTGCAGGACCAGATATAAAACACCAGCATATAAGACTTTGCATGCACACTCTTTAAAATAAAGGTTTCTAAAATGTTTTCTGTCAGGATGTATGGTTCCTGAAAGAGCATTTAAAATCCAAACCTTTGTCTCTTATCAGGACACTAATTCAAAATGATACCCAACACAGACGTCATGATCACTGCCAGCTGTTGTGCTTCTCTTATTTAAAATGTGTCTTTTTTTTAGGCAATGCACCATTATTATTTAATTAGGTATAACGTCACAAACGTTTAACAAAATCAAGTTTAACTACACGTGACCAAGTTTGGACAGCTAAAGGCATTTTTGTGGTTAACTACTGTGTACATTAAATCACAATGTATAGAACTTTCAGAGACAACTCTGATATTACTGACTTTATTATTGACCTATGTCTTATAATAAGACTATGTCAAATATTAAAATCAATATGAAATCAGTGATTAAATCAAACTCTGATGCTCTAAATCTCATAAATAGAGTTGGCATGTTGCCATAATTACTTTATCGACTTATCGCACGATTAATGCACATGACCTCGGTAATTTGTTTTGAGAGGCGAATACATAGCCATAGTGTACATGTATGTTTGTTTGCATAAAAAATGAATGTCATTAGCTTTTTAACTGATCGCTATTGCCTCTGTCATTTTGTTTGTTGCCTGTCTCGAAAGAGTGGATGAGAGAGAGAGAGAGAGAGAGAGAGAGAGAGAGAGAGAGAGAGAGAGAGAGAGAGAGAGAGAGAGAGAGAGAGAGAGAGAGAGAGAGAGGGGGGGGGGCAGCGACAGGCAAAGAAAAAGCACTCTGAAAAGTCATAACAGCACCATAACAGTGTTTAGATCTGGGGTGTTCTACGCTATAGCTAACGTGACTGCGCGTGCGTAATGGCGCATATCAGGGCCGTGCACAGACCTTTTGAGGGGCATGTGCTGAAACTGAAAAAGGGCACCCCCTCCAAATAAATATCACTTAATAATCATCTTAATAGCTTTATATTTATTCGCTATTAATGATTGAAAAAAATCACTATTAATGAATGAAAAATGACATTTTATGATAGCTTGGCATTATACAGTGCAAACGATATCTGCCCTTGTAAGTTGGCTTTAACAATTTACATCCTGGGTGTTTGTCTGTATTAGGCCTATTTGTAGTCATGTGTTTGTGAAGTGCTCTTGTGAACTCGCTCTTATTTAATTGTAGAATATATTCATTTTAATTTTTTCCTCTGCTTACATAAAGTTACATTAAAATATGTTTGAAGAAATAAAGGGTATTCTGTTTGTTTTATAAGCTAATTTTTATTATTTGGTTAACATGTTTATGTATGTGATTGAGAAGAGGGGGAAATAGGAGATTAAAGATCAAAATAGGAGATTATACTATACTATAGCCATACCATTAGCATATTCAACATGTATCTCTGCCTACCTGGCAAAAACTGTGCTGAGGACCAGGAACCTTGGTCTTTTGAAGGTGCAAATAACTGCATTACTGAAAAATATACTAAATACTAAGTAGACTTAACTCTATGCAGTTGATTTCAGAATAAAAAGTTATGAACCAAATAATCATACAACTCCCTTGACTAATTCAATGCATAATATACATGCATATACAATAAATTATATCCAGATTGCATACTGTAATGAGTGACAGGGCAATATAATGTACATACTTGTATCCTTTACACGTTTTTCGTCTCTATCCAGTTTTCCTAACTGGGCATCTGATGTCTAAGACCTTTCTAATCTGATATGTTTTTGGTGTTAATGTAGGCTAGACATTTACCCGCGCGGGCGCGTCTTCTCGCGTGAGATGTGTTGACTTTAGTTTAACGATTGAGACGCGTCATGCTAAAAAGCGGTAAAATCCCGACTGTGCATTCCGTATTGTTGTCACGGGTGCCCTTCACATGGGTGAACACTTGTTTAAAAACTGCTCCCGCTTTGTCAAAAACTCAATTTGGTCGCAGTTTGGAGCCCTTAGTGCCCCCTGATTGCCCACTCGACCAATCCCGTCTATGGATAATTCGGCTCAGCTCAAATTTATAAAACATGCGCCGTTATATACATACTAGTGTTTCTTTCGTAATGAGACAGCATTGTACTCAAACAACAAGATACTTATTTACCGTTGCAAGACGTTCAGCTGCCTCTGACTGCTGTGGAACTTCAGCTCGCTGCACTCAGGGGGCGGAGTTAAGATGTTTGACAGACAGTTTGAGCGGATCCAAAAATATTTAGTTTTTTAATAATTTTATTTGATAAATATATTTGTAAAACAGACAGACAGACGTAAATGTTTAACAATAGCATTAATTTATATATATAAAATAATAATAATAAAACACCTCCAAAAAAGGGCACTTCGGAGTGTAAGGACAAAAAGGGCATGTGTTCTGCACAGGTTGAGCCCTATCTGTGCACGTGCCTGGCGCATATTGACATATGCAATCAGAGTAACACTGAATAAACTGTGAACCTAGGGATTCCTAAAGCAATAAACTGTGATCCTTGGAATATTTTTATGCATTTGGCAGATGCTTTTACCCAAAGCGTTTTACAGTGCATTAGGTATACATTTTTTTAACAACATATGTTCCCTGGGTTCGAATCAATGACCTTTTGCTTTACCACTAAGCTACATAGGACAGGAGCACACATGCACACACTGAACAATGGGACACAAACTTGGATTTGAACTGACTATTAGCTGTTTAAAATTGAAATGCAGCTCAACTCAGTTACTGGTACTATTACCTTTTATAATAATAATTTATGTTTTAATTATTTAGAAGATTATTTTTTTTCTCACATTCCAGTTTCAATGTTTTAATATTCTTAAAAAATAAATGTTGTGTTCTTAGGAAGGATGTATTATTATGTTATTTTATTGTCATTATAGTGACATAAAATGGTCTTAAAAAGACAATAATTTTTATTATCCACATTATTTCTGGGGCAATTAACCATGAAAATTAACTCTTGTGACAGGCCTAGACGCCAGCCTGGATTTGACAGACAGACAGACAGGGTCACATATTTATACTCTGTGTATTTGTCACTGGTAAAACATGATTTGAGGGAGGGGTCAACGGTATGTTTTGCATTCTGACTAGGGCTGCACTATTTGGGCAATTTTTCCCATTGCGGTTATTGATGCTAATATTGCGATGTGCGGTTGCGATTATAATAAATGGTATCATGAGTCAACTTGATGGGTTTTAAGGAAAATCCACACACATTTTAGTGATAATGCTAAAATGTGTATTTGTTAAACTAGAAATGTTTTCGTATTGCCACGTGATGTAGCAACTGCTCAGTGTCAGTAATCCTAAATCCAAAATTCCGCCATACAACAGACGTAGAGTTTTTTTTTTTTAGCTACCAGATCCTCTGCATCCATCTTTGCTCTGGTATTTCCGCGCTGCGCACACACAAGTGACGACACACGCCACACACGTGCATGCCACACGTGCACTGCCTTTTTTGTTCGTTTTTTTTTTCTTTTTTTAAACAGCAAGGAAAATCATCAAACTGTTATCAGAAAGTTTGTGTTAACAAGTCCACACATTTATTTATTTAATATAATTGCAACATTTTGCTGTCATATAATCGCACAGGCTGACATCGCGATTGCGATTGCGATGCGATTAATTGTGCAGCACTAATTCTGACGTATTAACACCGTTTAAGAGTTGTTTTTTGGCTTTGTTGTTATCAAGACTCAACAATCGCACGAAAGAAGAAATATGCATGTAAGTGCATATTATATAAATGACATGAACTTGTAGTGAATCATAAGTTTTCCAGTGTTCTATAAAGTTTAGCATAACTTATGACTCGCTCCTCCCGCAGCTCGTAACTCCTCCTGCCGAATTTTTTCAAGAATCGGTAAAGCTGATCTGTCTTTTATAATTCTGATAAAACTAAAGACTCTTCGGCGATATGAAGGATGTTATACTACTCTATAGGTACTCCAGGTTAACATCAGATATGCAGAAACAGCGTGTGTTATGGGTGTTTTGAAATTGTTTTGCTTGCCAACTTACTGGTAGGCTACAGTAACTGATGGCATTTAAATGGACACAATCTTATCCTGCTTTAAGGCTTTTTAAATGTTTACAGTGCACCATGAAATGCATTTGGGTCAAACATACTGGCAGTAAACTCGATGCACAACAACATGACTAAATTACTTCTTCTCACCCTCTTTGTCTTCTCACCCAGATAGACTGAATAGAGAGAGACAAATTGCTTGCATTGGGCACTACCAGAAAGCTAGCACTTCTTTCGTAACATTCATTGATCTTGATCCATCCTTGCCATTAATCAGATGCAGGTCTTTGAAATCAAGGACTTTAAAGAGCAATCCAAGCCAATGTGCATTAATATAATAAGGTGCAACAGTCAATCCTGGAAGTAAAATTTATAGAGAAATCCATGCGAACATTTTGAAAAAATGCTGGGTTATTTCGGTCGAAATGAGATAAACTCATCCTGATTGGATATAATTTAACATATGCTGTGTTGTTTTAACCCATTATATATACATGCTCTGGATTAATTTAACCGATAGCTGAGTTTGTCCCTTTTTGACCCAATGCTGGGATAAAAATAAGTCATCCCATATAATGTAAAAAACTTGCATTCTTTATTGCATGTTGATTAATACTGACTGAGTCATGTCAAAGATTGAAATCAATGTGAAATCAATTACTGAAATCATATTTAGATTATGAGACTTTAGCATGGATTAAACCTGGATGTGATTTCAGTAAATTAGTTTCTGATGAGGAACTACATTACCTATATTATCAACAATATACATAGAAGGGGGCGTGTACACAAGTCCAGAGTATAGTATTTTTTTATGTGTAAGCAAATGTATGCACACGGTTGAACGCACAGCCTTGCAAAACACAGTTTATTTGACATGTACACAGACGTTCGACACATGCTCATTTGCGACAAAATGCTGTCTCCTGTACATGCATGCACTACCTATGCATACAAATTATGAGTGGTAACAATAATCTGGCGGTGCGCAGACAGTGCTCACATACTATTTTGATGAAGAAATTTGCATCACCTGCACTTATGCGGACCCTCCCGTATGCGTAACATTTGAACTTCCAGCTTCCCTTAAACATTAGATTTTTAGTGTTTTGGAATTCATTCAGCTGATCTCCAGGTCTGGCGGTAGCACCTTTAGCATTGCTTAGCATAATCCATTGAATCTGATTAGACCATTAGCATCGCGCTCAAAAATAACTAAAGAGTTTCAATATTTTTCCTATTCAAAACTTGAGTCTTCTGTAGTTACATCGTCTACTAAGACTGACGGAAATTTCAAAGTTTTGATTTTTTAGACCAATATGGCTAGGAACCTTACTCTGTCCGAAAATAGTCCCCTGGTATTAAAGGTGCTCTAAGCAAATTGACGCGTTTTAGACCATAAAACATTTTTTGTTACATACAGCAAACATCTCCTCACTATCTGCTTGCTGCCTGTCCGCTGATCACACTGTAAAAAAACGCGATCTCTGTAGACAGCCCAGGCTTCACAAACGGCAATAACAACACAGTGGCCAAACCTACAAACAGAAATCATAACAAAGTGTTCCAGCCAATAAACGACAAAAAGGATTTGGGGGTGGGGGTTGGGCGCGTTCATGAAAGCACGGAAGGGAGGGGGAGGAGTTAACTACGCTTCGTCTTTTTGAAAACAATTCAAACGTCAACAAAAACTAACGTCTCGCAGATTCGCCTAGAACGCCTTTAAAAGTAACCTATTTTCAGGTGCTGCGTAAATCATTGCGCCTCCTGCATCCATGGTACGGCAGCAAAGTCCTTGATTATAACACCAGAATGAGAGTATAGTTTACTAGCCATATCGGCCTGGAAAATCGAAACTTTAAATTTTCCGTCGGTCTTAGTACACCGACACTATGATCAGTTGTTCCTTTATCTTGAAATAATATGAAATGTTCCAATGTTTACATGGCCAAATGTTGATATGGAAAGGGTGAAGCTGATTCGTTGGTTCTTGTCACATGACCTTCGGTGCGGATGTGGCATTCTGAAAAGTTTAAAGGTGACATAGAATGATTGAACGGGGTATTTATCCTTGTTCTGTGATGTGACATGTAGACAAAAAAGTTTTAGTTTGGGTCTGATATGCCTTAGAAGCTTCCTAAAAACCTCTCTCAGATAGCTCTATTAGGGTGGGGGATTTTAAACAAGCGGTTTTGCACCTATCTGGCTCCCCCTACTGGCTTAACTTGCAATCTCATTACTGATTGGCTGACTTTGCTGCCACTCAAAAAATGTAGCCAATTATTTTAAAGTGGAGGGGCAGGGAGATGCCTGTGATGTCATAAGCATCAGTTTTTCAGATTGGGCCGTTTTCTGGCTGACATTTCTAAAAGAGGAATTTCTATGAGACTAAGATGTTTAGCATGTTTAGCACTTTTTGTATGTTCGTGAATGCGGGTAGACTACCATTATTCAACAAAGACAAGGTAAAAATGGTTTTACATTCTCTGTCACCTTTAAATATTTTCAACTCGCTGCAGCGTTGACACACCTGGAAAAAATAATGCATTCCACCGCATGCGCGTTGCAGCACTCTCAATTTAAGCATGCTTGCCACGTGGCTACATTGAAGATAATGTATTTCCGCGCGCAAAAGAGGCGAAATGTGAACCGACCCTTACATGTGTTTTCCAACTTCCACATTTAAAAGTTTGGGATTATTACTTATAAACGATACCAAAAAACTGGTTTATAGTTTATATCATACTGTCATTTAAAAAAAAAATAACATTAAATCATTTTGCATCTGTCTCACTCAGTCCATGCTTTTGAATTTTTTCCTATTCATTTTCCCATTTATTTCCTATGAAATAAACTATTAAAAAATATATTTGCAAAACCGTGGCAGCTGAAAAACATTTGCGCTTTATTGTCAAAGAAACATTTCTTCAGTAAAGAAAATAAAACAAGATCTGATTTCCTATTTGTTGTCATGTTTTTTATAGTAGATAGTTTCTCCACTGAGAGTTATGTATATGCCATGGGCTCTGCCTTGCAACTTTTGTCATTGTTGAAGTTTCATTTTCTCTTTTCAATTTTTGCAATCTGTCCTCTGCAGAGGAAGAAATAATCTAATTTTTTTTTAAACTTTTCTTTTCACCCCTTCAGATATCACGCTGTGCCATCTAATCATGCAACATCTTTTTCCCTCTGTACCCTGCTGCCATGTTTCTTTTGATTAGGCTTTGTGCAGACTATTAATATCTCACTAACCTCCTTCACTTCTCTGTGAAAATAATGAGTATTAAATGGGACTCGTGTTCTTCATCAATAGCCTTTCTAGATATGGACGATTAGTTTGGTGCAGTATGCAAGTGTCCATATGTTTGGTAATTTATTTTGCATGCTGTTCAGTGGCTGTTTCAGTATTCAGTATGAGCTTATAAGTTTTGCTCTTATGTGAAAAGATAAATCTGTAATTTATATAAAGAAGTTGCTATACAATGCTATAGATTAGATGCTAGATGGGCATTTCATAAGCATCTTCTGACCCTTTCTTTACACCTGCTATTTACTTCTATTTGTGATTCGATCGCAAGTGGCCAGCCAAGGCATATTGCTGTTTGCACCTTATATTACCATGCGTCTCCTGTGACCACTTGATGAGTTTTTCACTGCATAGGTTGAAGCACAAAAGGCAGCAATTTATCTCACCACAAACAGACTTTGATTTTAATTAACTTTATTATGGCTCTTTCACTTGATCTGTGTCACAGCATGTGGATGTCAGGCATAATTTTTTGTGTGCTTTATTTTTAAGCCACATGTATAATTCACATATATGTGATGTGCTTATACTGTATGTTTCTGTAGTTTAGATGATTGGTTCATAAAATGATTTTTACCATCCCATTTGCACTTATAGCTGTCAACAAATTGATTTTTTAAGCAATTTGTTTTTTCAAATTACTTTTCTGTAGGCTTCATTATTTTTCATTCATGTGCCCTTATAATCTTTAATCAAAAACGCAAAGGAAGTGTGTTTGAAAACATACACAAATGTGGATGAATGGAAAATTTAAAATAAAGGTGTTTTTAAGTTAATGCGGTGCTGCACAGACAGATCAGAGCTGAAGATGGAGCTGTCAAGTTGGACACCCGCTGCTTGCCGTAGTGATGTGTCTTCTTTTTTTATTGCGAATTTCACGAGTTCGCATTAACATGTAATTGATAGGGAATGAGATAAAGCATATTTGGCATGCTGTCCAAGGAGAGTGCTCCGAGCTCTGAATTTTAGCCGAACCCAGAGTACTCCCCACTCTTTAACTGGGATAAATGAAACTAGATGGGAGTTAGGGGATGGGATGGAGAAGGGATGCTGCAAAAACTGTAACGGGACAGAGGTGAGGGACGGATAGGCACCTCTTCCCACTGATTGGATGGATCACATGACCATGCTGCTCCCAAACGTAGTTACATAAACTTCAATAAGTAAATTAGTGATTTTGTCACAAAACTAACCTTTTAATAAAAAGGGGCAGAATCAGAAAAATTTTATATTGAATATTTGAATTGCTGCTTATAAAATAACAGGAAATGCATACATTATTAAAATACCTTTAGAGATTGGTCTTTTTATTTTAATTTTATTATATGACACAATATAACATATTACGATTATATTAAGTTTTAACTGTTATAAAACATGAATTTATAATGTGTATTAGTGAAACAGAAAGGTTTGGATTAAACCCTTAAACAACATGTTGTCATCAGTGAGGCAACCAATCATGGAAGAGCTGTGTCGTCATCTGGGGCACGTTCAAGTTCAAACCGGTGCATAATGTTTGCATACGGTTTCCAGGTTGAACGACATGTTTACTTTAAGCTAAACGTTGATTGGTCAAACACATGATCTCTATTTACTTCTGGTCACGGGGTATAGTGGGTGGGTAGGGTGGCCATATGTGCCATTTTTGCAGGACACGTCCTGGCCAGGATTTTAGGTGCGTCCTCCGTAAGTCGCATTAGTTGACCACATACTGTATGTCATCGATGTTTAATATTTCAGGTTCTATTTTAAAAAGCAAAGTTTTTTGTATTGTATTTTTTTATATAATGTATTTAACTTAAAAATGTTTCCTTTTTTTAAAAAAATTACGTACACTACGGCTGTAACAACCAGTGTTGGGGAAAGTTACTTTTTAAAGTAATGCATTACAAAATTAAGTTACTCCCCAAAAAGGTAACTATTTGCGTAACTTAGTTACTTTTCATGGAAAGTAATGCTTACGTTATTTTTAAGTTACTTTTAAGTTACTTTTTCTTACGTTGCAGGTTTTTTTATGACTGAGAAGTTCATCGCAAAAATGTCAAGCTCTGGTCTGCCATCTACATTTTTGACTGAAACTGTTCACGTATAGAGTGTGTAATTCTACGTTAATACGTTCAGTTTAATGCAGTACATTGTTTTTTACATCTAATTAATTAAACTGAAAATTAACTGGCATTACATTTTTTAAAAATTTACTCAAATATTAATGTGTACATTTATAAAGTAATGCGTTACTTTACTCTTTACTTCAGAAAAGTAATATTATTACGAAATGCATGTTACTTGTAATGCGTAACCCCCAACACTGGTAACAACTAATCGTGTGTCCCATTAAAAATGCCTGTCTGAAATCGATTCTGTGTTTCATGCACAGCTTGTGCGTGTACTACGGTGTTTTGGTCAGTACGAAGTCTTTATAAATCTGAAATCATTTTGAGTCTGAGTCGTTTATAATGTGCATTTAAAAAAGCAACACTCGTTAAACAAAAACATTCAAAATATTATTTATTACTGTATCATGAAAATACCTGAAACAATTTGAAGAACAGAAATAAAAATATCCTTATACACACGTCCTGGAATAGCGTTTGTAATGCTACTTCTTCTGTGGCACAAAGGGAGTTTCTGCACGAGAGCGCCCCCTGGCTTTGGGATATAGTTAAAATTCATTCATTGAGAAAATGCGCATTTGCACGATTAATTGTTACAGCCCTAACGTATACGCACCAGTGCTGTCAAATTGATCCATATATACACGGATTCACGAGGATGACTCAATACGTCGTATTACATGTGCTGCAATGTTTTCATGCAAATGTTTTTTAGTAAAATAAAATACTCCTGCAGGTCGCAAAGCCGTGCATCAAATTTGATATTCGAATAGAGTGTTTATACAGAATTACAAGAGCAATAAACAGTGACACTTATTCTAACAAGAGGGAGGAAGAAGATCATATAAACTATATTGTGACAGGGTAGGAAGGCAATAAGAAAACACAGAACAAACCCCTTTGAAATTAACACTTAGCAGTTCTTCATTATCTGGAACATCAAAGGTGTTGTTATGTTGCTTTTGTTATCGTCTATGATTAGATGAAGCCACCAAAGCATCAGCATGAGGAGAATTATATGAGACAGGAGAAAACCAGATGCAGTCAACACTCTTCTTCACAGTTATTTCCTGACTCAAAATGTCAGTGCTCGAAGCTCCGGGCCACATCCACAAACACATTTGCTGTTGTATTAGTTGTTTTTGTTTTGCCCTTGAAAACTTTTGCGGGAATTTGCAGTGGGTCAGCTTGCCTGCACGGTCACATTTTGGGTAGATGCCAAATGTGTGTTGACACCACTCGCCCATACAGGGGTTTCCATAAAATAAATGTTTGATTTCGGTGGCGTTGGCATTGCTGACAAAAATCCATTCTGGTGCATTCATTGTTGTTTATGAATCTTTAATACAACTATAATGCCTGACATTATTTTGAAGAATAGCCAAGCCAGTAGGTTCACATCCAGTTCAAACGGTTTGTCATATGTAGCATTACACGCTGACGTTTAGCAGACTAGCTGTTTTTATAAGTCTGGCTTAACAATTAGACAATCTATCACAGCATGATATAATTAGCTTTGCCGTTTTTAATTGCCCTATATTTATTCATCCACATTTGTGTATGTTTTCATACACACTTCCTGGGATTTGGATCTAATTCACAGCATGAATCGGTCTTTCCAGCTTCCTAGGGTTTTTTTTTTTACACGTGTAACGTGTTTTGATTACCATCTCATCCATATCTCAAATCTACCTTCGTGGTCTAAATAATAATTGGCTGGCTAACAAGCTATTCGCTGCTTATAAGGGTCCTTAACCAGGCAAATAGCCTCTTCTCACCTTTGAATGATTCTGAATATGTTAACCGCAGTGGTCACTGCACATTACGATGCCATAGTCCATAGTTCAAATGTAATCAATAGGATGTGACGGCACTCAAGTTTTCCAAATGACAATTGATTTTTTTGATGGATTATGCCTCAGTTCTTCTTCATCCCTGTTTCTCTTCATTCCTTCATTCTTTCATCTTTATTGTCATTGTTATATAATGTTTATCGTTGTTGTGTACACTGTAAAAAGTGTAAAAAGTGCTCTACTTAAAACATACAAAATTTGGTAACACCCAAAATATTAAAACCTTCAAAATTTAAGAGATTACCAACTGAAATATTTTTTTTTACATTAATCTAACTTTATATTTTCACTAAATATTTGATATATTTAATCATGTTTGTGGACACAATTTTCCTCTTTTTTTCCATGCCTTTGAGTCTTTTTTTTTTGTTACTCAGCACGAATTTCTATAAACAGTTTTTCATGTCCCTAGCACAACTTTCTTTTTCGTGTCATTTTATATATTGTTTTTCCTTTTTTTTCTATTTTAAACCATTGTCGCTTGGTGTTCGATTTGGTGTTTGGGTTAGGATGTCATTTTATGTATTAGTTTCTACATTTTGTTTCACTCAGCACAAATTTCTATAAACAGTTTTTCGTGTCCCTAAACCTCAACCCCAAGCAACAATGGTAAAAAATAGAATTTTTTTTGAAACCAATACATAAAATGACACGAATAAATTTGTCGTCATCCATCAAATTTTTTTTAAGGGGGCACAGTGTGCACAATTGATACTGTAATAATAATTATTAACGTTGATTAATATAATACATTAAAACCTTTTTATATGCCATATTCTCATGAACTACAAAGGCAAAAAAGATAAGAAGCATTTAGAAGTTAAGTTAATTGCAATTTTACACATTAATGAAAAACTCAAAAAAAGTCAAAAAATACACTTTTCACTGAAAACTCATTTAAACATTACATTGATTCGGTCATCCGTCACGTCTGTGATTGGCTGTAAGGATCAACACTTCAAAAACAGGGAATAAAAAGAAACTCTTGATGCAACGTAAGTAGATATTAACTGTTTCCCCGCCAGCATTTAATTTTTTTAAGTTGCCAGCCAGTGCAAAGCATTTTTCATGATTTTCACAAAAGTTTAATGCCTTCCAGAAAATTTTCTTTTTAAAATATATAAACATACAAAACATCAAATGAAAGAACAAACCCTCTGTTTTCAAACAACAACAACAAAAAAATGTTTCATCCTACCTTCAAGTGTTTTCTTTGTATCACCTCTCAAATATGGGTGATATAATTGCATTTTTGTGAAGGACTTTTGATAAAGCTCAGATGCAGAGCGATCCTCAAACCTTACACGGGCATACAGCTGTTTGCCCTAGGGTGATACTTCCGCGTTTTATAAGTTGCAGATAATAGCGTTATTGTGGAAAGCCAGAAATACTTGTCATTGGCAGGGAAGCATTTTCTATTAATTGACGAGTTAACTCTTCAATGGCAGGGAAAGAGTTAATGTAATGCTGTAATTTTTTGTGTTTATTTTCACATTTCAATTTAATTGAAAACATGCAAAACTAGTTTATAAAACATATTTACATAAAATTATTAGATGAAAGCATTTAAGCACCTTATATTCGACCTTAGAGTCAAAGCAAATGAACATGATTCTGCATCCGCTCTAGGGGTGAATTTAGATATAAACATAAAAAAATGGACTTTGAACCATCATCTCTGTACACAACATTGCTGTAGCTGCTGCGTTTTAAAAGTGTTGTGAGCGTTTGTGATGGCATTTTTATTTTGATCATATAACAAAATGCAGCACCAGCAGCAACGGGTCCACGACCTTACACAGTGATGGCACCAGCGCTGTTTTTTTTTGCGTCTGGATTTGTATAATTCATTAACAATTCATTGCGTCTAGAATGAAACATATTCATTAAAACCTCAGAGTGACGCGCAGAACTGGATTTATTTTGCCTATTAAACAAAGTAACAGTTGAAAAGATGCTTCATTTATTTTGAGGTTGCATGCAAAATCCACTTGGCTAAAAAATCTGAGGAGGCACATGCCCTCTGCGTGCTCAATGACATGGAAAAAATGTCCATGAACACGAATAAATAAATCAAATATTTTGTGACTTTATCACAACATGCCTTGAGATTTGGATAGTATATTAGGAATAGTTCCTGCATTAAATAAAAATGTCTACAAACCTGACTTTTAATGTTTTATGTGAGAACTTCTGAAGACTGTGCTGGTTACTCTTTACAATTAAAATAATAGAGAGAGAAGCTTTGATACATAAAAAATGGCAAAAGCATCATAAAATGGTCTTTTAAGGTAGGATTTGTGCTTCACATTTCGAGACTTTTAAGCTTTTGTGTCTTCCTGGACCTCAGTTGGTGGAGCATTGTATTAGCATTGAATAGGTTGTAGGTACTGGTAAAACACTCCCCTAAAGGATTATTAGGAACACCTGTTCAATTCCTCATTAATGCAATTATCTAATCAACCAATCACATGGCAGTTGCTTCGATGCATTTAGGGGTGTGGTCCTGGTCAAGACAATCTCCTGAACTCCAAACTGAATGTCAGAATGGGAGAGAAAGGTGATTTAAGAAGTTTTGAGCGTGGCATGGTTGTTAGTGCAAGACGAGCCGGTCTGAGTATTTCACAATCTGCTCAGTTACTGGGATTTTCACGCACAACCATTTCTAGGGTTTACAAAGAATGGTGTGAAAAAGGAAAAACATCCAGTATGCGACAGTCATGTGGGCGAAAATGCCTTGTTGAGAGGTCAGAGGACAATGGGCCGACTGATTCAAGCTGATAAAAGAGCAACTTTGACTGAAATAACCACTCGTTACAACCAAGGTATGCAGCAAAGCATTTGTGAAGCCACAACACGCACAACCTTGAGGTGGATGGGCTACAACAGCAGAAGACCCCACCGGGTACCACTCATCTCCACTACAAATAGGAAAAAGAGGCTACAATTTGCACAAGCGCACCAAAATTGGACAGTTGAAGACTGGAAAAATGTTGCCTGGTCTGACGAGTCTCAATTTCTGTTGAGACATTCAGATGGTAGAGTCAGAATTTGGTGTAAACAGAATAAGAACATGGATCCATCATGCCTTGTTACCACTGTGCAGGCTGGTGGTGGTGGTGTAATGGTGTGGGGGATGTTTTCTTGGCACACTTTATGCCCCTTAGTGCCACAGCCTACCTGAGCATTCCAGTAGGATAATGCACCATGTCACAAAGCTTGAGTCATTTCAAATTGGTTTCTTGAACATGACAATGAGTTGAATAAGTTGACTGTACAAGAATGGCCCCCACAGTCACCAGATCTTAACCCAATAGAGCATCTCTGGGATGTGTTGGAACGGGAGCTTCGTGCCCTGGATGTGCTTCCCACAAATCTCCATCAATGCAAGATGCTATCCTATCAATGTGGTCCAACATTTCTAAAGAATCCTTTCAGCACCTTGTTGAATCAATGTCACGTAGAATTAAGGCAGTCCTAAAGGCGAAAGGGGGTCAAACACAGTATTAGTATAGTGTTCCTTATAATCTTTTAGGTGAGTGTATATGCCTTGAAAGCATTGTAAGTTGATTTGAATAAAAACATCTGCCAAATGAATTAAAGCATAAATCAATGAAGATATACCCAAATGAAAAAGACAGACCAGTACCAATCTTTCTGTTTCCTTGAAAGTCTTAAAATGACATAAAAGCAAATTTGTATGTCAACTAATCCTGCATCAACATGCATGGGAGTTTGAATTCTTACCATTTAAGGCTGTGACATTCTTGTGAAAGATTTAGTCCACCCCTGCAGCAGCGCAGATATGCACACTCTTTGATGTGACCCATTATCAACCCGCTATTAGATCATTATACAACTTGGAAATTGAAAATAATCCAACCGTGCTCTGTCTGTGATGTTTTGTCACTTTGATGTTGGTTAAAAAAGCTGTAAAGCAGACGCTTGCTTAAATTGCACATCCAGGTGTATTCATAAACCGAGTCTAAACAGCGATCTGCTTGTGTTGTATAGGTATATGGCCATTATCCATCCTCTGAAATCACGTCTCTCTGCCACCGCCACTAAGGTGGTCATTGTGTGCATCTGGGTGCTGGCTGTGGTTTTGGCCTTTCCTCTCTGTTTCTTTTCAACCATCAAGAAATTACCCAAGCGGACCCTTTGCTATGTTGCCTGGCCCAGACCTGCAGAGGATCCTTTCATGTGAGAGCTCTTTATATTAATATTGTCTTTATAAACGCTTCAATGTCTTTCATGTTATTGTTGTGTAGTCTGCATGTGGCAGGGCTCCTACAGTTCCCCTTTCAGGGCCACATTAGTCAAATAAAAAGTCAGGCTAATCTTAGTTCAGTTATAATTTTCAATTCTTAGCAAACGTGAAGTCTTTAAAACTCTGTGGAAATGTCATTAAATTAGGCCTTCTGTTGTAAAGCTGAATGCAAGAAGCTCAAACAAACTTGAATTAGTTTACTGTAGGTTTGCTAATTGACGCCCGCTGGGTGCTTCTAACATCTACAGTAAGCAGCTGAGGTCTGAGAGTAACTCTCATACATCAGACTGCACAGCGATTTCATAATCAATCAGCCGTGTAAACATGATTGACGGGCAAAATTTCACTGCAGGTCACCAGTTGAAAACTCAGGCAAATGGCATAAAGAAATATGGTTTCTGTCAACTGTTTACAATTGCTTTGATTGCAGTCCATCTGGAATGTACAGAGAATCAGTCAGAGAACAAATGCATTAGTGAGACTTAATATTCTTGAAATTAATACAGAAAGTTGCAATCAAGAGTGAAATTAAAACTCAAGGCTATCACACATTGTAATACTTTTGCAATTTAAATGAGACTTTGGAGACTATATTAAAGCAACACTATGTAGTTTTTTTACCTTTAAATAATGTCTCTAAAATTATTTCAGTGATAGAACAACTTTTAACTGGACAAATTGTACTGTTGCTGCAACCTGAGCAGCCTCCTAGCTGCTACAAGCACACTCTGAAAGTGGCGTTGGAGGGTAGAGCGCACAGCCCCGCCCCTCTCCCTGCCTGCAGAAGAGTGTCTGATACCAGGCACTGTTGCGCTTTTCAACCACATGGGGGAGCTGTAAGTCATTTTTACATGGAAACTACATAGTGTTGCTTTAAAGATTAAGACAAAAACTTACCTCAGACATATTTCTTTATCCCCATTGAGCATTTCCAATATCGCTTGGTTATACTCGGACTTGGGTCATATTAGCTTGGTCAGTCCTTTGGCAGCAAACAGGCGAGCATGTTTCTCTCTCTCTTACTGCAGGTATCACGTCATAGTGGCAGTGCTGGTGTATATTCTGCCCCTGGTGGTGATGGGTATCACCTACACTATTGTTGGCTTGACACTGTGGGGAGGAGAGATTCCTGGTGACTCATCCGATAACTACCAGGGCCAACTGAGAGCCAAAAGAAAGGTAAGCAGTTCATGTCTGCTCATATAAGATCATGAAATAGACTTGAAAGATAAGTAAATATAACTAAATAAATTAAATAGATAGGGGTGCTTTCCCAGACGGGGCTTATCTTAATCCCAGACTAAAATTCATGTTTGAGCTACCTTAATACTCCATATTAGCGATACTTCAGCCAAATATCAAAATTAACCCATGATGTACTCACCCTCAAGCAATCTGAGATACATATTCATTCTTTTTTCAGACTAACACATTTGGAGTTATTTTAGTAAATGTCCTTGCTTTTCCAAGCTTATAATAAGGAAAAACAGGGATCAGGGAGCAACAACTGATTTTGAAGCCCAAAAAAGTGCATCCAGATTTTATAATTTTATAAACGATAATAAATAGCTTTCGGTAATGACGCCATCTTGGACTCATGCATTTCATGAGAGTAACTGGGCCACGTACCCATGGCAACCAATGCTCACTATACTAAAACTCTTGCATGTATCCAAGATCGTGCCGTTACTGGAAGATATTTATTAAAGTTTATAAAGTTTGAAATCTGGATATTTTTCTTACACAATTGCATCGATTACCCACAGAAGACCTTTAATAACCAATTGGAGCCATGTGGATTATCTATGTGAAGGATGAATGCACTTTTTTGAAGTTTAAAGTCGTAAGTTGTTCCCTGATCCTTGTTTTCTGCACTTATAAAGCTTGGAAGAGCAAAGAAAGTTACTAAAATAACTCCAAATGTGTTGTTTGGAGTATCCCTTTAATATACAGTACTGTGCAAAAGTCCACCATGCCACAATTAGATTGATTGTTTTTGCAATGTTATAGTGATCATATATAAATGTTTCTCAGTCTCTTTATTAGAATACAACCAGAAAATACAGGAAATGTGTATGTAGTATTAAAAACTGTATAAAAATATAAACTGATGTGTCAAGTTTTAAGGGTAAACTCCCCTTCCACTTGAGCAATAGCAGGAAACTGCAGGATCTCTTAAACTTAAATAAAATTAAATCCTAATTTCTAATTTTAAAGAAATTAGTCTTTTAACTTTATTCTGCTCAAAAACGCTCAAAATGTGTTTAGTGCCAACAGAGGTCACACTGAACACAGACAATGCCTAAAGAAGACATTTAGTCCTGACAATTGTATTTTATTTTCAGTACATATTTTCGGTTATGTATTTTAATAAAATAAATTAAAAAATAAATATGGTTTGACATTAAAACTTCTTAAACAACAAGTCTGGTGGTGGTGGCCTAAGAATTTTGCACAGTACTATATATGAGTGCAATTGTTTTGTCTCAAAATGCACACTATTTTTTTGTGTAAGGTTATTTGTTAAATCTACTTAAATGTCATAAAATAACCAAGGCCTAGTCCTGGATTAAAAGTGGGGTGCATGATCTATGAAAGCCAACAAACACGGCTCTACCCAAATAGAATCCTCTGACCTTCTTTTGATAGACCCGCCCCATAGAGACATAGCGCAGCTCGTCATAACCTGAAAACCACGCCCACCGGGGGGGAAAACAATCCAACCATCTCCATTGACTTTGTATTGCGAGAGGCTGCCTCCTTGTCATTTCTGGCTTATAACAAAAAACATAATAATGGTTTAAAGCTGCTGTGTGACAATATGTACAGCTAACAAGCAAAAAAAAACAGAAATAAGTTTTTATAAGCTGTCGAGCCGTAAAACTCAGCCTTTAAGGAACAAAAAGTGGATCGCCACGTTTCCCCCTGCTGTACGCAGTTCTACTAGTACTATGAAAAGTTGCCTGTTTCCACTTTTGTGTCTTTAAACGCTCGTTTTTTGGGGTCGACAGCTTATAAAAACTTATTTACAGATTAAACTTAAAAACAGAATAATACCTAAAAGCTGCTGTGTGACAAGGTGTACAGCTAACAAGCCAAAAAAAAAACAGAAATACGTTTTTATAAGCTGTCGACCTCAAAAAACTAGCGTTTAAAGACAC